>NW_027650867.1:5000-22500 GCF_965287045.1 Carcharhinus amblyrhynchos
AGAGACGCACACACAGAGAGAGAGAGAGACGCACACACAGAGAGAGAGAGACGCACACACAGAGAGAGAGAGAGACGCACACACAGAGAGAGAGAGAGACGCACACACAGAGAGAGAGAGAGACGCACACACAGAGAGAGAGAGAGACGCACACACAGAGAGAGAGAGAGACGCACACACAGAGAGGAGAGAGAGACGCACACACAGAGAGAGAGAGAGACGCACACACAGAGAGAGAGAGAGACGCACACACAGAGAGAGAGAGAGACGCACACACAGAGAGAGAGAGAGACGCACACACAGAGAGAGAGAGAGACGCACACACAGAGAGAGAGAGAGACGCACACACAGAGAGAGAGAGAGACGCACACACAGAGAGAGAGAGAGACGCACACACAGAGAGAGAGAGAGACGCACACACAGAGAGAGAGAGAGACGCACACACAGAGAGAGAGAGAGACGCACACACAGAGAGAGAGAGAGACGCACACACAGAGAGAGAGAGAGACGCACACACAGAGAGAGAGAGAGACGCACACACAGAGAGAGAGAGAGACGCACACACAGAGAGAGAGAGAGACGCACACACAGAGAGAGAGAGAGACGCACACACAGAGAGAGAGAGAGACGCACACACAGAGAGAGAGAGAGACGCACACACAGAGAGAGAGAGAGACGCACACACAGAGAGAGAGAGAGACGCACACACAGAGAGAGAGAGAGACGCACACACAGAGAGAGAGACGCACAGAGAGAGAGACGCACAGAGAGAGAGACGCACACACAGAGAGAGAGAGAGACGCACACACAGAGAGAGAGAGAGACGCACACACAGAGAGAGAGAGAGACGCACACACAGAGAGAGAGAGACGCACACAGAGAGAGAGAGAGACGCACACACAGAGAGAGAGAGAGAGACGCACACACAGAGAGAGAGAGACGCACACACAGAGAGAGAGAGAGACGCACACACAGAGAGAGAGAGAGACGCACACACAGAGAGAGAGAGACGCACACAGAGAGAGAGAGAGACGCACACACAGAGAGAGAGAGAGAGAGAGACGCACACACAGAGAGAGAGAGAGACGCACACACAGAGAGAGAGAGACGCACACACAGAGAGAGAGAGACGCACAGAGAGAGAGAGAGACGCACAGAGAGAGAGAGAGAGACGCACAGAGAGAGAGAGAGACGCACAGAGAGAGAGAGAGAGAGAGAGACGCACACACAGAGAGAGAGAGAGACGCACACACAGAGAGAGAGAGACGCACACACAGAGAGAGAGAGACGCACAGAGAGAGAGAGAGACGCACAGAGAGAGAGAGACGCACAGAGAGAGAGAGAGACGCACAGAGAGAGAGAGAGAGACGCACAGAGAGAGAGAGAGACGCACACAGAGAGAGAGAGAGAGAGAGACGCACAGAGAGAGAGAGAGACGCACACAGAGAGAGAGAGAGACACGCACACAGAGAGAGAGAGAGACGCACACAGAGAGAGAGAGAGACGCACACAGAGAGAGAGAGAGACGCACACAGAGAGAGAGAGACGCACACAGAGAGAGAGAGAGAGACGCACACAGAGAGAGAGAGAGACGCACAGAGAGAGAGAGAGACGCACAGAGAGAGAGAGAGACGCACACAGAGAGAGAGAGAGAGACGCACACAGAGAGAGAGAGAGACGCACACAGAGAGAGAGAGAGAGACGCACACAGAGAGAGAGACGCACACAGAGAGAGAGACGCACACAGAGAGAGAGACGCACACAGAGAGAGAGAGAGAGACGCACACACAGAGAGAGAGAGAGAGACGCACACAGAGAGAGAGAGAGAGAGACGCACACAGAGAGAGAGAGAGACGCACACAGAGAGAGAGAGAGAGACGCACAGAGAGAGAGAGAGACGCACAGAGAGAGAGAGAGAGAGACGCACAGAGAGAGAGAGAGAGAGACGCACACAGAGAGAGAGAGAGAGACGCACACAGAGAGAGAGAGAGAGACGCACACAGAGAGAGAGAGAGAGACGCACACAGAGAGAGAGAGAGAGACGCACACAGAGAGAGAGAGAGAGACGCACACAGAGAGAGAGAGAGAGAGAGACGCACACAGAGAGAGAGAGAGAGACGCACACAGAGAGAGAGACGCACACAGAGAGAGAGACGCACACAGAGAGAGAGACGCACACAGAGAGAGAGACGCACACAGAGAGAGAGACGCACACAGAGAGAGAGACGCACACAGAGAGAGAGAGAGAGAGACGCACACACAGAGAGAGAGAGAGAGACGCACACAGAGAGAGAGAGAGAGACGCACACAGAGAGAGAGAGAGACGCACACAGAGAGAGAGAGAGAGACGCACACACAGAGAGAGAGAGAGACGCACACACAGAGAGAGAGAGAGAGAGACGCACACAGAGAGAGAGAGAGACGCACACACAGAGAGAGAGAGAGACGCACACACAGAGAGAGAGAGAGACGCACACACAGAGAGAGAGAGAGACGCACACACAGAGAGAGAGAGACGCACACAGAGAGAGAGAGACGCACACAGAGAGAGAGAGACGCACACAGAGAGAGAGAGATGCACACAGAGAGAGAGAGAGAGACGCACACACAGAGAGAGAGAGAGACGCACACACAGAGAGAGAGAGAGACGCACACACAGAGAGAGAGAGAGACGCACACACAGAGAGAGAGAGAGACGCACACACAGAGAGAGAGAGAGACGCACACACAGAGAGAGAGAGAGACGCACACACAGAGAGAGAGAGACGCACACACAGAGAGAGAGAGACGCACACACAGAGAGAGAGAGACGCACACACAGAGAGAGAGAGAGACGCACACACAGGAGAGAGAGAGAGAGACGCACACACAGAGAGAGAGAGAGAGACGCACACAGAGAGAGAGAGAGAGACGCACACAGAGAGAGAGAGAGAGACGCACAGAGAGAGAGAGAGAGATGCACACAGAGAGAGAGAGAGACGCACACAGAGAGAGAGATGCACACAGAGAGAGAGATGCACACAGAGAGAGAGAGAGAGACGCACACACAGAGAGAGAGAGAGACGCACACACAGAGAGAGAGAGAGACGCACACACAGAGAGAGAGAGAGACGCACACACAGAGAGAGAGACGCACACACAGAGAGAGAGAGAGACGCACACACAGAGAGAGACGCACACACAGAGAGAGAGAGACGCACACACAGAGAGAGAGAGAGACGCACACACAGAGAGAGAGAGAGACGCACACACAGAGAGAGAGAGAGACGCACACACAGAGAGAGAGAGAGACGCACACACAGAGAGAGAGAGAGACGCACACACAGAGAGAGAGAGAGACGCACACACAGAGAGAGAGAGAGACGCACACACAGAGAGAGAGAGAGACGCACACACAGAGAGAGAGAGAGACGCACACACAGAGAGAGAGAGAGACGCACACACAGAGAGAGAGAGAGACGCACACACAGAGAGAGAGAGAGACGCACACACAGAGAGAGAGAGAGACGCACACACAGAGAGAGAGAGAGACGCACACACAGAGAGAGAGAGAGACGCACACACAGAGAGAGAGAGAGACGCACACACAGAGAGAGAGAGACGCACACACAGAGAGAGAGAGAGACGCACACACAGTCAGAGGGAGACAGACAGAGGGAGAGTGAGACTGAGAGGGAGAGGTTTAGATTGGAGGGTGCCGGCAGGAGTGGTGAGTGAACAAGAGTCTGACCTGTCATTATTCCCACGTAGCAGTAGCTGTAATAGATCATATCCTTCAGACCAGGTATGAGGCCCAGGACCACATTTCTCCTCGTTGGCCCCGTCTGTTCCACCTGCCTTGAAATGCTAGCCACGTACGACCTCTGTAACTCTGCAGCAAGACTCACCATCTACACAGAGAGAGCAGTCCGTCAGAAGCAGGCCATTCAGCCCCTCCAGCCTGTTAAACAGGAACAGGAGGAGGCCATTCAGCCCCTCGAGCCTGTTACACAGGAACAGGAGGAGGCCATTCAGCCCCTCGAGCCTGTTACACAGGAACAGGAGGAGGCCATTCAGCCCCTCCAGCCTGTTACACAGGAACAGGAGGAGGCCATTCAGCCCCTCGAGCCTGTCACACAGGAACAGGGGGAGGCCATTCAGCCCCTCTCGAGTCAGTTACTCACCTTCAGGGTCAGCAGTAATTGGACAGCGTTGGCAAACGGGGTGGGAGGGGGCAGGTTCAGAAAGGTCTGCAAACGGAAGAACAGTAGATATGCGAAAGTCCATAGCAGAGTCAGGTTGTAACAATGCCTGTGAACGAGAGGGAAAGAGAGACAAACTGTCAAAATATCACATCTGACCGTGTGCTAGGGACAGCGAGACAATCAGGAATAGGAACAGGAGGCCATTCGGCCCCTCCAGCCTGTTCTGCCATTTAATAAGATCTTGGCTGGTCCGGAATCCACTTTCTTGTCCTTTCCCCGTAACCCTCGATTCCCTCACAGATCAGAAATCTATCTCAGCTGTAAACATACACACGGACTCTGCCCCACATCTCTCTGTGACACAGTTTCAAAGATTCAGAGAGAAGAAATTCCTCCTCATCCCCTCTTTATTCGGAGACTGTCCCCTCTGGTCCTGGACTCTCCCATGAGGGGACACCTCCTCTCAGCATTGACCCAGTCAAACCCCTCGACAATCTTATGTTTCAGTGAGATCACCTCTCGTTCTTCTCAATTCCGACGGGTAGAGTCACAACCTGTTTATTCTTTGCCTCTCAATCCCTCCAAACCGGGGATGATTTATTGTCACATGCATTGGAATATCATAAAAACTACAGCTTCTTGTGCGCTGCACAAAGCATACCATTCATAGAGAAGGAAAAGAGAGGGTGCAGAACGTAGTGTTACAGTCATAGCGAGGGTGTAGAGAAAGATCAACTTAATGTGAGGTAGGTCCATTCAAAGTCTGACAGCAGCAGGGAAGAAGCTGTTCTTGAGTCGGTCGGTACAGGACCTCAGACTTTTGTATCTTTATCTCGACGGAAGAAGGTGGAAGAGAGAATGTCCGGGGTGTGTGTGGGGTTCTTAATAATGCTGCCTGCTTTCCCCGAGGCAGCGGGAAGTGTAGACGGAGTCAATGAATGGGAGGCTGGTTTGTGTGATGGACTGGGCTACATTCACAACCTTTCTGTATCTCCTTGCGGTCTTGGACAGAGCAGGAGCCCAGACCAAGCTGTGATACAACCAGAGAGAATGCTTTCTACGAATGCTTTTGTAGCTGACATGCCAAATTTCCTTAATCTTCTGAGAAAGTAGAGGCGTTGGTGCGTTTCTTAACTATAGCATTGGCAAGGGAGGGCAAAGACAGGTTGTTGGTGATCTAGACATCTAAAAACTTGAAGCTCTCGATCCTTTCTACTTCATCCCCATTGATGTAGACAGGGGCATGTTCTCCTTTACACTTCCTGAAGTCGATGACAATCTCCTTTGTTTTGTTGACATTGAGGGAGAGATTATTGTTGCCGCACCAGATTCTCTATCTCATTCCTGTACTCTGTCTGGTCATTGTTTGAGATCCGACCCCCTACGGTGGTGTCATCAGCAAACTTCAAATCGAATTGGAGGGGAATTTGGCCACACAGTCACAGGTGTATAAGGAGTTTAGTGAGGGGGCTGAGAACACAGCCTTGTGGGGCACCGGTGTTGAGGATGATTGTGGAGGAGGTGTTGTTACCTGTCCTTACTGATTGTGGTCTGTGATTAGGAAGTTCAGGATCCAGTCACAGAGGGAGGAGCCACAGTTTGGAGATGAGTTTGGTGAGAATAATGGTGTTGAAGGCTGAGCTGTAGTCAATAAATAGGAGTGTGATATAGGTGTCCTTGTTATCTCGGTGTTCCAGGGCTGAGTGCAGGGACAGGGAGACGGTGTCTGCTGTGGACCTGTTGTGGTGATAGGCAAACTGTAGTGGATCCAGGCAGTCCGGGAGGCTGGAATTGATTCGTGCCGTGACTAACCTTTCGAAGCACTTCATAATGATGGATGTCAGAGCCACCAGTCGATAGTCATTAAGGCACACTGCCTGGTTTTTCTTAGGTATCGGGATGACGGTCGTCTTCTTGAAGCAGATAGGGACCTCAGATCGTTGTAAAGAGAGGTTGAAGATATCTGTGAATACCGCCACCAGCTGATCCACGCAGGATCTGAGTGCTTATCCGGGTATCCCATCCGGGCCAGTCACTTTCCCTGGGTTGACCTTGGAGAAAGCTGCTTTGACACCTGTAATGGTGACCCCAGATACAGGTTCATCCAGGGTGGGGGGCAGAGTCTCACTGACCTCTTGCTCAAAACGGGCGTAGAATGCACTGAGCTCATCAGGAAGGGGTGTGTTCGAGCCGGCGATTTTACATGATGTTCTCTGAGCTGCCTCTAATGAAATAATATCTTTCCTTAAATAAAGGGACAGAAACTGCTCACAGTCCTCCAGATGTGGCCTCACCAGTACCTCGTATATACTCTAGGATTTGAGCTCCATAATCCAGGCTGACACTCCCCCCGGTGCCAGTACTGAGGGAGTGCTGCACTGTCGGGGGTAGATGTATATACTCTAGGATTTGAGCTCCATAATCCAGGCTGACACTCCCCCCGGTGCCAGTACTGAGGGAGTGCTGCACTGTCGGGGGTAGATGTATATACTCTAGGGTTTAAGCTCCGTAATACAGGCCGACACTGCACCGCATGCGCGTGCCCCCACCAGATAGATAGGTTCTTGATGAATAAGATCAGGGGTTTTAGGAAAAAGGCAGGAGAATGGGGAAGAGAAAAATATCAGCCATGATTGAATGGCGGTGCAGACTCGATCGGCCGAGTGGCCTAATCCTGCTTCTGTGTCTCACATTCTAATACAGCCAGATTTCCCCATTCTTATACTCCAAGCTTCTTTGGAATAAGGACTCACATTGCATTTCCCTTCCTGATAACCTACTGTACCTGTGAGCTAGCTTTGCATTTCTGCACAAGTACCCCCAAGTCCCTTCGTGTTGTAGCTTTCTGCAAAGATCGAGGGGGGGGGAGACAGGGAGAGCAATGTATTGGAGGAATGTAGGGTCTGTCGCTTGGGATTCTTGTGTTTCCCTGCCCCATGCGGAGGGGTGGAGTCAGTTCACAGTGGGGTGGAGATGCAGAAGGATGTGAGGAGGTCTGTTAGGATAAACTTACTTGGTGAGAAACCTGGCGATGACCCAGGTGCCGATGATGGTTACCAGCGAGTGCAGGGTGTGGAATCCACATGTTGCAAAGACCAGACTAAATCCAAACAGTGTGGCCCCCAATCCCCTCACCAGTGTCCCTGAAAAACAGATAAATAAAATTCAATACAGCCTCACACTAATACACCTACCATCAACAGTGCGGCGCTCCCTCAGCACTGACCCTCTGACAGTGCGGCGCTCCCTCAGCACTGACCCTCTGACAGTGCGGCGCTCCCTCAGCACTGACCCTCTGACAGTGCGGCGCTCCCTCAGCACTGACCCTCTGACAGTGCGGCGCTCCCTCAGCACTGACCCTCTGACAGTGCGGCGCTCCCTCAGCACTGACCCTCTGACAGTGCGGCGCTCCCTCAGCACTGACCCTCTGACAGTGCGGCGCTCCCTCAGCACTGACCCTCTGACAGTGCGGCGCTCCCTCAGCACTGACCCTCTGACAGTGCGGCGCTCCCTCAGCACTGACCCTCTGACAGTGCGGCGCTCCCTCAGCACTGACCCTCTGACAGTGCGGCACTCCCTCAGCACTGACCCTCTGACAGTGCGGCACTCCCTCAGCACTGACCCTCTGACAGTGCGGCACTCCCTCAGCACTGACCCTCTGACAGTGCGGCGCTCCCTCAGCACTGACCCTCTGACAGTGCGGCGCTCCCTCAGCACTGACCCTCTGACAGTGCGGCGCTCCCTCAGCACTGACCCTCTGACAGTGCGGCGCTCCCTCACTCCTAGAGTTTTGAAAATCCACTGTTGTTGTGCAACAATCACAATATGCTGGGCTAATGCAACAGCAAGCCCACACCTGGGACAATGTGAATCCTAAACGCTCTCACACACTGACAATCACAAACTACTAACCCGTCTGCTTCAGAAAAATCCCAACTGGGATGGATCCGGCCAAAACGGCAACATATTTCAGTTCATCCAGTGACATCCTCGGCAACAACAGCTGCAGGAACAGAACAGGTTAATGACACAGTCCAACATCCTAACATCATCTCCAACACTGTCCCCAGGACAGGGACAGCACGGGGTTAGATACAGAGTAAAGCTCCCTCTACACTGTCCCCCATCAAACACTCCCAGGACAGGGACAGCACGGGGTTAGATACAGAGTAAAGCTCCCTCTACACTGTCCCTCCATCAAACACTCCCAGGACAGGTACAGCACGGGGTTAGATACAGAGTAAAGCTCCCTCTACACTGTCCCCATCAAACACTCCCAGGACAGGTACAGCACGGGGTTAGATACAGAGTAAAGCTCCCTCTACACTGTCCCCATCAAACACTCCCAGGACAGGTACAGCACGGGGTTAGATACAGAGTGAAGCTCCCTCTATACTGTCCCCATCAAACACTCCCAGGACAGGTACAGCACGGGGTTAGATACAGAGTAAAGCTCCCTCTACACTGTCCCCATCAAACACTCCCAGGACAGGTACAGCACGGGGTTAGATACAGAGTAAAGCTCCCTCTACACTGTCCCCCATCAAACACTCCCAGGACAGGTACAGCACGGGGTTAGATACAGAGTAAATCTCCCTCTACACTGTCCCCCCATCAAACACTCCCAGGACAGGGACAGCACGGGGTTAGATACAGAGTAAAGCTCCCTCTACACTGTCCCCATCAAACACTCCCAGGACAGGTACAGCACGGGGTTAGATACAGAGTAAAGCTCCCTCTACACTGTCCCCCCCATCAAACACTCCCAGGACAGGGACAGCACGGGGTTAGATACAGAGTAAAGCTCCCTCTACACTGTCCCCATCAAACACTCCCAGGACAGGTACAGCACGGGGTTAGATACAGAGTAAAGCTCCCTCTACACTGTCCCCATCAAACACTCCCAGGACAGGTACAGCACGGGGTTAGATACAGAGTAAAGCTCCCTCTACACTGTCCCCCATCAAACACTCCCAGGACAGGTACAGCACGGGGTTAGATACAGAGTAAATCTCCCTCTACACTGTCCCCCCATCAAACACTCCCAGGACAGGGACAGCACGGGGTTAGATACAGAGTAAAGCTCCCTCTACACTGTCCCCATCAAACACTCCCAGGACAGGTACAGCACGGGGTTAGATACAGAGTAAAGCTCCCTCTACACTGTCCCCCCCATCAAACACTCCCAGGACAGGGACAGCACGGGGTTAGATACAGAGTAAAGCTCCCTCTACACTGTCCCCATCAAACACTCCCAGGACAGGTACAGCACGGGGTTAGATACAGAGTAAAGCTCCCTCTACACTGTCCCCATCAAACACTCCCAGGACAGGTACAGCACGGGGTTAGATACAGAGTAAAGCTCCCTCTACACTGTCCCCCATCAAACACTCCCAGGGGAACGCACAGACCATTAAATTTGTAGTATCTCTGGAGAGTCTGGTTGTGTTTGCAGAAGTGTGAGCTCCTCAAGGAATACAGCAGTACGGAGCTGCTTCTGGTTGTTGCTGTTTTCTCTGTTCTGTGACACTTCTACATTCCTCTCGCAGAGATCGAGCCGTCAGGAAGTTGATTCAGTGTGTGCTTTCCGGGATATTGTGACAGCAGCGATGCAGTAACATGTCTGAGCTCATCCCCGCAGCACTAACGGCCATCTGCACCTTTTACACTCATTTCTCCCTTCCCCCACTCCCCCCAACAAGCAGGGTAACTCCAACTCCCTCGTACTGCCCTCCCCGCACAGTAACCTCAAACCCTCCCCTCCCCGCACAGTAACCCCAAACCCCCTCAAACCGCCCCCCTCCCCGCACAGTAACCCCAAACCCCCTCAAACCACCCCCCTCCCCGCACAGTAACCCCAAACCCCCTCAAACCCTCCCCTCCTCGCACAGTAACCCCAAACCCCCTCAAACCACCCCCCTCCCCGCACAGTAACCCCAAACCCCCTCAAACCGCCCCCCTCCCCGCACAGTAACCCCAAACCCCCTCAAACCGCCCCCCTCCCCGCACAGTAACCCCAAACCCCCTCAAACCCTCCCCTCCCAGTAACCCCAAACCCCCTCAAACCCTCCCCTCCCCGCACAGTAACCCCAAACCCCCTCAAACCCTCCCCTCCCCGCACAGTAACCCCAAACCCCCTCAAACCCTCCCCTCCCAGTAACCCCAAACCCCCTCAAACCCTCCCCTCCCCACACAGTAACCCCAAACCCCCTCAAACCCTCCCCTCCCAGTAACCCCAAACCCCCTCAAACCGCCCCCCTCCCCGCACAGTAACCCCAAACCCCCTCAAACCGCCCCCCTCCCCACACAGTAACCCCAAACCCCCTCAAACCCTCCCCTCCCAGTAACCCCAAACCCCCTCAAACCCTCCCCTCCCAGTAACCCCAAACCCCCTCAAACCGCCCCCCCTCCCCACACAGTAACCCCAAACCCCCTCACACCCTCCCCTCCCAGTAACCCCAAACCCCCTCAAACCCTCCCCTCCCCGCACAGTAACCCCAAAGCCCCCCAAACCCTCCCCTCCCCGCACAGTAACCCCAAAGCCCCCCAAACCCTCCCCTCCCCGCACAGTAACCCTAAACCCCCTCAAACCCTCCCCTCCCAGTAACCCCAAACCCCCCCTCCCCGCACGGTAAGTCCAATTCCTTCCTTCAGACTGTGGGACTGCCTTCCACCCGAATACCTCAGTGTTACCCCCATCACCCCGCTCTCTCTCTCCGCACGCGGCCCACTCTCCTGCCCAGAATCTGTGGAAAAAGCACCACTTCAGCCTGTTGCATCCTGTTTGCATGCTGCCTTCCCCCAGCCTTGGAACTCAACCCCTTCTGCAGTGGTGGACTTTTTAAATTACCCTCGAACCAGTCAACCATAGTTTCACTGCATCAGCTCCTACCAAAGCATGGTCCCTTTAAATCAATCCTCACCAGTGAAATGATGGCCCATTTAAAATCCACTTGCTGCAGACCTGTCCCCCTTTTAGGTCTGCCCTTCCCCAAGACTAGCTGGTCCCTTTAAATCCACCCTCCCTCAAGGCAGGGGCCCCTTTAAATCCACCCTCCCTCAAGGCAGCGGTCCCTTTAAATCCGCCCTCCCTCAAGGCAGGGGCCCCTTTAAATCTGCCCTCCCTCAAGGGAGCAGCCCCTTTAAATCCGCCCTCCCTCAAGGCAGTGGTCGCTTTAAATCCACCCTCCCTCAAGGGAGCAGCCCCTTTAAATCCACCCTCCCTCAAGGTAGGGGTCACTTTAATTCTGCCCTCCCTCAAAGCAGTGGTTTAAAATCTGCAACTCCTTTCCCCCTAAAAGCAGTGGTCCCTTTAATTGCACACTTCCTCAAGGCAGCTGTCCCTTTAAATTCTCCCATGCCCAAATCAGACCACTTAGCCTAATTTTGCAAAGCAGGTGCATATATTTTCCTTGCTGTCCCTGGCAGATGAGAATTACCTATTCCTCCATGTCAGAATTGAAGGGGGAGTGGGTTTTAAAACAACAAAAGAAGCAGGCTTTAGGGGGTTGGGGACAATTCTGGGGCGGTGCTGGAGGAGCAGCAACAGGAGGAGCTGAGATGGGAACGATCCTTCCTCGCTGGCAGCGGGGGCCAGACAGGAAGTGGCCGCAGCTCGGACCGCCCTAATATATTCGGCCCGCCCCCCGGCGCGATCCACATCCTCATTGGCCGCTCAGATAATAGGGCCGACCAGGCTGCCCGCTTCCCTTTCTCATTGGTCAAGCCGGCCGTCAACCGGAAGAATCGACGGGAGAAGGGGGTTGGTCTTGGGGAGGCGGCGCGCGCACATTGGACGGAAGGAGCTGTCATTCAAAGAAGGGGCGGGGTTTGTATGGGGAAGGAGGCGGGAGGAAGGGAGACGACGGTTGGAATTTGAATCCAACCGGTCGCCATCTTGTTTCAGCCCAGTTGCCATCTTGAGGACTCTTCATGTCCATGTTTACCCCTCCCAGTATTCTCCCCCTCCAGTAAAACTGCTTCATTCTTTAATTCCAACCCATCACCACCATGGCGACAACCCAGGGACACAGGGTGAAGGAGGAGGATACATATCAGTTAACCGTGACTACCCCCACCCTGGATATGCCAACACTGCCGAGTTGACGTCTGACCCTAACCATGCCAGTTTGTCCCCGGGACACCCAGCTGAGAGGAAGGAACTTGCCTCATGGTTTTCCGTGGCACAAGAGCAAGGGGAAATGGGCGTCTGCAGCTTTTTGGCTTGACCCCACCCCCCCCCCCCCCCCCCCAACCCAGACTGTGCCCCTCCATCCTCAAAAGACGCCAACCAGCCAGTCAGGTCATCGAACCTGGATTATGCCGTTACACCCCCTGTGGTCTGGCGGGCTGGGAGGATTTGCCCTTGGTCATCTGGAACTAAGCAAAAGCAAGAAAATCAGCTTGTGGATTTGTGAACCCCAAACTTCTAACCCACACCTGCACAAAGCTAAGCCGCCCATCAAATCGGCCAACTCGGACCATGTCGTTCTGTCCCTGACCGTCCTGCAGGGACAGGTACCAGCTCTTTCCTGGAAAGTAGAAATTGGGGAAAGGGCAGCTGTTGAGAATCACCGCCACCTTGGATTGAGCCCTGACCATCTGACCAGGCAATTGAATGTGTTGACTTGGACCATGCCCTTTGTTCCTGGGAAGTCCCACTAGAAATTGCTCTGGAATGCTCCTGAAATGAATTGATAGAAAAGGCAGTCCTTTCTGTCCTTTGTTCAAGACTCCATTGGAGGGGCAGAATTGGAATGAAAAATGGAAGAGAAAGAGCAGATTTGGGGTGGAGGAAGGATGACATCCTTGGTGGTGAGTGAGCAAAAACGATGACCACTGAGGTTAACCGCAGGGAATTTACAAGAGACAGATGGTCAGGTGTCCTGGTAAAAGAATCATTTTAGCCTCATGATCGTTCTTTGGCTGATCTCCACAGCAACCTCTCCAAGGCCCATGTAGCCTTCTTGACAGCTGGTGCCCTGTTTTTGTGTCCAAACTAAACATATAGATGTGACTCCCACCCATTCTACATTGGTGAGACCATCTGTGCAATGAGATTCTCTCTATGGATGCCAGTCCTTCAATCACCCTCCTTACCTCCGACTCTGCTTAGATTGTCCACTCCTGATGTTGGGGGTTGAGAGGGTCCAGTTGTTTCAGAGTGATCTTGGCTTGAGCTAATTCCACTGCCACTAATTTCTTGGCTGTTCCCCTCCCATCCTTTCTCTTTCTCTCTCTCTATCTCACCACAGTCTCTCTGAGCTTCACAACACCTTCATCAAGCGATCTATGGACAAAGTAAGATATTCACCATTATTGTCAGGAGTGCCATAATCCAGGCTGACACTCCCCCCGGTGCCAGTACTGAGGGAGTGCTGCACTGTCGGGGGTAGATGTATATACTCTAGGATTTGAGCTCCATAATCTAGGCCGACACTCCCCCCCCGGTGCCAGTACTGAGGGAGTGCTGCACTGTCGGGGGTAGATGTATATACTCTAGGATTTGAGCTCCATAATCCAGGCCGACACTCCCCCCGGTGCCAGTACTGAGGGAGTGCTGCACTGTCGGGGGTAGAGGTATATACTCTCAGAATTCACGTACCAAGTGATTCTCAAGGGATGTCCCATGATCTCTGAGGTGTAACACAGATGGTACTATCCATCTTAGTTATCCTGTACTCTCCACTGCACCTCCTTACATCTGGAGTCCAGCTGTCAGGGTGAGGTCATGCTCGGGTTGAGTGGTCAGAGCCGCCTTTGTGAGGTTATCATAATGGTAATGGAGGCAGCCAGCGCTTCACCTGAGGAGTCGGGTGTTGTGGCACCAGCCCGCGATCTTATTGATGTAAAGGCGGAATTATTCCTGCTTTCGGAGAGGCACATCATGAAATATTGGACCCTCCACTCCCCACCCTCCCAAACCCTAACCTGTCTCTGTGCACCACCCTCTGTGACTGAACCACAGCCATTGGGACCTCTGATACTCCCAGACTCCCACCATGTGTCTGCTAACGCCCTCCCCTCCATCACTACTCCCACCTCTGTCTATGTCTGACTTCCTCAGTTGTGGAAAACCTCCATCTTGTGCTCTCTCCCCTCCATCTCCTCCCAAATCCCACCCTCCGTAACCTTCAGCTTGCCTGAAGTTCTCCTGTGTCCAAACTTGCTGCCATTTAGTCCCTGCACCTGCTGACCCACACTGTCTACTAATCCCACAACATCACTTTAAGCTCCCCTTTCCCCTCTCTCCCCCCCATGACTCTTACTCTTTTTCTCTATCTCCCTCTCCTCTGTCTTTCTCTGACTCTTTGTCTGTCTCACTCTCTCTCTGTCTCTTTCACTCTCTTTCCCTCTCTCTCTTTCCCTCTCTCTCTCTCTCTCTCTCTGTTTCTCACTCCTTCTCTGTCTGTCTATTCCTGTCTCTCTCTCTCTCTCTCTCTCTCTCTGAATCTCCCTCTCCCTGTGTCTTGTGTCTTTATGAAATGGATTTGGGTCATGTTTCTTGTGACGGAAGTTTGTGTCAAATTCAGTTCTGTTTTCTCTGTGCTACTTTGTCTACAACTGGCAGCCCACATGCTGAACACGTAGAACCATTATCATTATTGGAGTGTTGTTTTGATCTAAGCTGATGCAGTTTTGTTCTTTGTGTTTTCCCCTGGAGCTTTTCAGAGTAGGGTTAGATTAGGTTGATTGAATGAAAATTGTGACTGGGTGGAGCTAGGCTTACAGAGAGAAACAAGCAGCCAGTTGCTGTTTTGAATCTTTACAGTAGCTCTCTCTCTCTCTCTCTGGAGATTGGAGCCTGGGATCTGCCAGAAAATAGGTCTCTTTGAAGTTCTGCTGCTTGAGTATAGATCTTTTTCTCGTGGCTGCTGTATGGGAGTCAGAAGACAGGCACCTCTCTGTAGTTCTATCCAGAGATATTAAAAGGCTGGAGGTCTAGCACCCCATGTGAGTCTTTGTGTTTTTGCTAATTTATTCTGGAGTGGTTTATGTCTATGGGGATATTGCTTAAATTGGAACTATAGAACTGTTAAGAATTATACACGGTGAAGTTTAAGTATTTCAATTGGTGAAAGTTCTGCTAATTCGTTAAAGTTTGTCTATAAATGAGGTTTATTTTGATATAAAGCTTCTTGGTGGCTTATTAGAATCACAGCTAGAGCAAAACACCTTATGTTTGTGCTAATGCCAAAATCAGAACCAAGTTGGGGTCAAGGCTGACTACATAATATATTTTGGAGTTTCTGATCTGATCCCCAACATACTCTCTCCCTCTCTGCGTGTTTCTAACTCTTTCTCTGAATCTCTCTGTCTCTCTGTCTCTTTCTATCCATCTCTCTCTCCCTCTTTGTCTCTCTCTATCCGTCTCTCTCCCTTTCTCTCTACCTCTCACTGTCTCTCCCATTCTATCTCCTCCTTTAAGATGCTTCTTTAACCCTCTCTCTTTGACTGAGCTTTTAGCCACGTGTGTCTAAAATCCCCTCCGGCTGTTTTGTTGGGGGATGTTATGATAGTATTCACATGAAGAGCCTCGCGGGGGCGGGGGGGGTTTCAGTGTGGTTAAAGATGCTGACAGGAATGCGCTTGTCATTTATCCTGTGCAGTGTCACAGATTCAATGATTGAAACCGGAACCTTTCATTTTGTTGATGTGACCAGGTGCAGAAACGCTGGCAGCGAACCACTCACTACCCCAGCCAATCTCAGGAGGCGCTCCGTTAACCGCTTCGATTGGCTGGCGGACCTACCAATGGCAGCGGTACTTGTAGGAAGCTGGTGATCACTCTTGCTCAGCGGAGGAATTTAACAGAATAACCAGGACGATATGTCAACAGTCCTTGATTGGCTGCAACCCACTGTGGAGTGGTCCAGGTCATAAACGGCACTCTCAAGATTCACATCTTTTTCTTCTTTAATATGGATAAAGACATAGTCCGAGTCACACTGAGACAGACAGACAGAGAGAGCGAGAGAGAGACAGACAGAGAGAGTGACCGAGAGAGAGAGAGAGAAACAGACAGAGAGAGAGACAGAGAGAGACAGACAGACAGACAGAGAGAACAGAGACAGAGACACACAGAGACAGAGACATACAGAGAGAGAGAGCCAGGCAGAGCGTGAGAGACAGAGAGGGAGAAAGAGACACACAGAGAGACAGACAGAGAGAGAGAGTGACAGAGAGCGAGAGAGAGAGAGAAACAGACAGAGAGAGAAACAGAGAAAGAGGGAGAGAGACAAAGAGAGAAACAGACAGAGAGAGAAACAGAGAAAGAGGGAGAGAGAGAAACAGACAGAGAGAGAGAGAGACAGAGAAAGAGAGAGAGACACAGAGAGCCAGACAGAGCGTGAGAGAGACAGACCGAGAGAGACATACAAAGAGAGAGACACAGAGAGGGAGAGAGACATAGAGAGAGGGCGAGAAAGAGACATAGAGGAAGAGAAACAGAAGGAGAGAGACAGACAGAGAGCGAGAGAGAGAGACAGACAGACAGACAGACAGACAGATTCAGGCAAAGAGAGAGACCGTGAGAAACAGAGACAGTGAGGAACAAAGAGAGAGAGAGAAACAGGAAGAGACAGACATACAGAAGGAGACAGATTTACTTAAGCCCCCCAGAGATCTCTGCTTCAAGTGATTGACTGGGCATGCGATGATGTGGTTTATATGCGACAATACTGTGCCTCTAAGAAATATATTTATGTCATGTTTATTGTGCAGGATATTTTAGCAGTCAATTTTATCAGTGCCGCTTTGTCTATAGCCGGCATCCCTGGTTGTTACTGCAGCAGTGTCATTGGTCTTAATTGCTGGAATGTTTGTTTTAACCTCGACAAATGCAGAGTTGTTATTTTAGTGTTTTCCCCTGGGTTTTTTCAGAGTGGGGCTCAATTAGGTTTGACAAGAATGGTCATGTGACTAGGCGGGGCCAGGCTCACTGGGAGCAAACAAACTCACTTGCTGCTTGTGAGCTGCAGAGACAGAGAGAGCAAGAGAGGGACGGGAGAGAGACAGAGAATAAGAGACACAGAGAGAGGAACAGGAGAGAGAGGGAGAGACAGAGACAGAGAGAGGGATGGGGAGAAAGACAAAGAGAGAGAGAGAGAAGAAAAAGACAGAGAGAGAGGCACAGAGACAGAAAGAGAGAGACAGATAGAGACAAAGAGAGATTCAGAGTGAGAAAGAGAGAGCGAGACAGAGTGAGAGATAGAGACAAAGAGAGAAAGAGACAGAAAAAGAAAGTCACAGAGAGAGACACACACAGAGAAAGGGAAACAGGACGAGAGAGACAGAACACGAGAGGAGAGACAGAG
>NW_027650867.1:27500-37861 GCF_965287045.1 Carcharhinus amblyrhynchos
ATCAGACTCCTATTTATTGACTACAGCTCAGCCTTCAACACCATTATTCTCACCAAACTCATCTCCAAACTGTGGCTCCTCCCTCTGTGACTGGATCCTGAACTTCCTAATCACAGACCACAATCAGTAAGGACAGGTAACAACACCTCCTCCACAATCATCCTCAACACCGGTGCCCCACAAGGCTGTGTTCTCAGCCCCCTCACTAAACTCCTTATACACCTGTGACTGTGTGGCCAAATTCCCCTCCAATTCGATTTTCAAGTTTGCTGATGACACCACCGTAGGGGGTCGGATCTCAAACAATGACCAGACAGAGTACAGGAATGAGATAGAGAGTCTGGTGCGGCAACAATAATCTCTCCCTCAATGTCAACAAAACAAAGGAGATTGTCATCGACTTCAGGAAGTGTAAAGGAGAACATGCCCCTGTCTACATCAATGGGGATGAAATAGAAAGGGTCGAGAGCTTCAAGTTTTTTGGTGTCCAGATCACCAACAACTTGTCCTGGTCCCCCCCGATGTTGACACTATAGTTAAGAAAGCCCCACCAATACTTCTACTTTCTCAGAAGACTAAGGAAATTTGGCTACGACTCTCACCAACTTTTACAGATGCATCATAGAAAACATTCTTTCTGGTTGTATCACAGCTTGGTATGGGCTCCTGCTCTGCCCAAGACTGCAAGGAGATACAGAAGAGTTGTGAATGTAGCCCAATCCATCACACAAACCAGCCTCCCATTCATTGACTTTGTCTACACTTCCCACTGCCATGGCAAAGGAGGCAGCATAATTAAGGACCCCACACACTCCAAACATTCTCTCTTCCACCTTCTTCCATCAGGAAAAAGATACGAAAGTCTGATGTCACGTACAAATCGACACAAGAACAGCTTCTTCCCTGCTGCTGTCAGACTTTTGAATGGAACAACCTCGCATTAAGTTGATCTTACTCTACGCCCTAGTTATGACTGTAACACTACATTCTGAACTCTCTCCTTTCCTTCGCTATGAATGGTATGCTTTGTCTGTATAGCGCGCAAGAAACAATACTTTTCACAGTGTACTAAGACATGTGAGAATAATAAATCAAATCAAATCACTGGGTCACTGTGCCTTGGTCTCGCTATCTTTAGATCAACAGAGTTCAATCCCCTCAGGGATGTGAGTGTCACTGCCCAAGCCCCAGCATTTATTGCCCATCCTGAATTGCCCCTTGAGAAGGTGGTGGATGAGTTGCCATCTTCAACCCGTTGCAGTGTCATGTGGTGTAGGTACACCCAAAGTGCTGTTAGGGAGGGAGTTCCAGGATTGTTATTGAACATCAGTCAGTCCGTGTGGTGTAGGTACACCCAAAGTGCTGTTAGGGAGGGAGTTCCAGGATTGTTATTGAGCAAGAGTCAGTCCTGTCTGGTGTAGGTACACCCACAGTGCTGTTAGGGAGGGAGTTCCAGGATTGTTATTGAACATCATTCAGTCCATGTGGTGTGGGTACACCCACAGTGCTGTTAGGGAGGGAGTTCCAGGATTTTGACCCAGTGACAGTGAAGGAACGGCCAATATATTTCCAAATTAGGATGGTGTGTGGGGCTCGGAGGGGGAGCTTGCAGGTGGTGGTGTTCCCCATGTGTCTGCTGCCCTTGTCCTTCTAGGTGGTAGAGGTGGCGGGTTTGGAAGGTGCTGTGGAAGGAGCCTTGGTGAGTCGCTGCAGTGCATCTTGTAGATGGTACACACGGCTGCCTCTGTGTGTCAGTGGTGGAGGGAGCCCTTCGAGCCTGCCCCGCCATTCAATAAGATCATGGCTGATCTGTCGTGGCTCAGTTCCTCTTTCCCGCCCTCTCCCCATAACCCTTAATCCCCTCTCTTATCAAGAACCCATCAACCCGCTTCTTAAAAATATTTAGCGAGGCAGCCTCCACCACTTCAACGGGCAGAGAATTCCAGAGATTCACCACCCTTTGAGTGAAGAAGTTCCTCCTCAACTCCGTTCTAAACCGCCTCCCCTTTATCTTGAGGCTGTGCCCCCTAGTCCTACTGTCTTTTTTGAGCGGGAAGAGTCTCTCCACCTCTATCCTATCCATCCCATTCATCATCTTATATGTCTCAATGAGATCTCCCCTCATTCTTCTAAACTCTAACGAGTACAAGCCTAGTTTATTCAGCCTCTCCTCATAGCTCAATCCCCTCAACTCCGGGGGTTAGTGTGTCGATCGAGCGGGGGCTGCTTTGTTCTGGATGGTGTTGAGCTTCTCGGGTGTTGTTGGGAGCTGCACTCATCCAGGCAAATGGAGAGTATTCCATCACACTCCTGTCTTGTGTCCTTGTAGATAGTGGACAGGCTTTGGGGGGAGTCAGGAGGTGAGTTACTCTCCGCAGGATTCCCAGCGTCTGACCTGCTGTGGGAGCCACAGTACTTATATGGGTGGGTTTCTGTTTGTGTTCAATGGTAACCCCCCAGGATGTTGATAGAGGGTATAGGGGGTGGGGTGGCAGGTGGGAGTTGGGGGAATTCAGCGATGGTAATGTTATTGAACGTCACGGGGGCAGTGGTTTGATCCTCCCTTGTCAGAGATGGTCATTGCCTGACACTTGTATGGCACAATCACCTATTAGCACTGCCCTAATCTGATTCCCCTAAGGTCTCCATGTGGAGTGAGGTGTACTGAGTA
This sequence comes from Carcharhinus amblyrhynchos, assembly GCF_965287045.1. Lineage (NCBI taxonomy): Eukaryota > Metazoa > Chordata > Chondrichthyes > Carcharhiniformes > Carcharhinidae > Carcharhinus > Carcharhinus amblyrhynchos. The sequence continues at coordinate 30,172 of NW_027650867.1, forward strand.
CCTGGAAAGAATTCAAGAAGAGTTCAACAAAGAGTTTGACCTTTCGGACCATTCCCTTGGCTTGTTCGTCCGTCAGTAACGCAAATAGCACTTCATGGACACCGAGCAGTGGGATGAGAGTCAATGTCGACTTTGCCAGCCTAGAGAGAGAGAGGTAGAGAGACAGAGACTGAGAGAGACACAGAGAGGGAAAGAGAGAGAGAGAAAGAGAGAAACATTTAGAGAGGGAGAGAAAGAGAGAGAGGGACAGAGAGAGAGAGAAAGACAGAGAGAGAGAGACAGAGAGAGAGAAAGAGAGACAGAGAGAGAGAGACAGACAGAGAGAGACGGAGACAGAGAGAGAGACAGAGACAGACGAAGACAAAGAGAAGGATGAGCATTCAGTGAGGCGAATATTAACAGTGTGGTTTGGATTTGGATGAGTGTCCAGACAGAGAAATTGAGCATCGGCCACGCAGGATACCCACCTGAACTTGTAATCACTGGTACACATCTGATTGGCTCGCATCTTGGAGACCAGGATGTTGACAATTCGGATAAAGATGAGAAAGTTCACCTGGGGGAAGATGGCATACTTTAACCGTCTTCCCATCTGACAGTCTACTTGTCCGACCATCTCAGTGTCTGGGTGTCTCAGTGTCTCAGTGTCTGGGTGTCTCAGTGTCTGGGTGTCTCAGTGTCTGGGTGTCTCAGTGTCTGGGTGTCTCAGTGTCTCAGTATATTAATCTTGAATCCCCTGCCCCATTGTCTAAGCAGTGAGCGTATCTAGACTGAGGTGTTGAATTGACTTACCAAAATTGCCAGTAGGATGGAGGAGCGGATAATCCACCAGAATCCCATATTGTGATTCTGCGCCCAGCATCTGTGCAAGAAAGGATTTAGAATTCATCATAGCACCCCTGCATGGAGCGAGAGGATCCAGTAAGCCCCCAGCGCTCAGGAAGAGATCTTTGCACCCTCACAGCTTTCTGCAGGCCTCTTCCCCATTCCTGTCCCTGTTTCCCCTCCTCTGACTCTGCACCCATGAGGATGAAACCCCTTGTCCTGGAGCCATCTGGTAAATGCCACCAATTCCCATCTCCCCCTCCTCCCCAACCCTTCACCCTTTTCTGCTCAAAGAAGAAGGGCTTCCCCAGCTTCTCTCCATCCCTCCCAGAGACCCCGGTGCCGCCCTTTGTGCCAACCCACTAGGATGTCCAGTCTGCCAGCTGAACCCATGACAATTTGCTGCCACCGTCTGCACTTCCTGCAAAGAGATATTCCCGACAGATCCCGGAGACAGACTGTCGAAGTTTTCTGTCACACACACACGAGGACTGCACCTCAGATGGCATAACATTTATACTACAAGAGAAAGTGCCACTGGTGATTGGCAAGGTGCCTCTTAACAAAGAAACTAGAAGCAGGAGGAGGCCATTCAAAGAACAAAGAAAGTTCCAGCACAGGAACAGGCCCTTCGGCCCCTCCAAGCCTGCACTGACCATGCTGCCCCGACTGAACTAAAACCCCCTACCCTTCCGGGGACCATATCCCTCTATTCCCATCCTACTTATGCCTTTGTCAAGATGCCCCTTAAAACTCACTACCGTATCCGCTTCCACTCCCTCCCCCGGCAGCGAGTTCCAGGCACCCACCACCCTCTGTGTAAAAAATCTGCCTCGTACATCTCCTTTAAACCTTGTCCCTCACACCTTAAACCTGTGCCCCCGAGTAATTGACTCTTCCACCCTGGGAAAAAGCTTCTGACTATCCACTCTGTCCATGTCTCTCATAATCTTGTAGACTTCTGTCAGGACTCCCCTCAACCTCCGTCGCTCCAGTGAGAACAAACCAAGTTTCTCCAACCTCTCCTCATAGCTAATGCCCTCCACACCAAGCAACATCCTGGTAAATCTTTTCTGTCCCCTCTCCAAAGCCTCCACATCCTTCTGGTAGTGTGGCGACCAGAATTGAACACTATATTCCAAGTGTGGCCTAACTCAGGTTCTATAAAGCTGCAACATGACTTGCCAATTTTTAAACTCAATACCCTGGCCGATGAAGGCAAGCATGCCGTATGCCTTCTTGACTACCTTCTCCACCTGCATTGCCACTTTCAGTGACCTGTTTACCTGTACACCCAGATCCTTCTGCCTATCAATACTCTTAAGGGTTCTGCCATTGACCGTATATTTCCTATTTGTATTAGACCTTCCAAAATGCATTACCTCAAATTTGTCTGGATTAAACTCCATCTGCCCAAGTCTCCAACTGATCTATATCCTGCTGTATCCTCTGATGATCCTCATCGCTATCCGCGAATCCACCAACCTTTGTGTCGTCTGCAAACTTACTAATCAAACCAGTTATATTTCCCTCCAAATCATTTATGTATATTACAAACAGCAAAGGTCCCAGCAGTGACCCCTGAGGAATGCCCTCCATTCAGAAATGCACCCTTCCACTGCCGCCCTCTGTCTTCTTTGACTGAGCCAGTTTTGTATCCACCTTGCCAGCTCACGTGCGACTTCACCTTCTGCACCAGTCTGCCATGAGGGACCTTGTCAAAGGCCTGACTGAAGTCCATGTAGACAACATCCACCGCCCTGCCCTCATCAATCATCTTCGTCACTTCCTCAAAAAATTCAATCAAGTTAGTGAGACATTCAGCCCTTCCAACCTGCTCCACTATTCATTTTGATCATGGCTGATCATCAGATTCAATATCCTGATCCCCTTCCCCCGCATATCCCTCAATCCCTTTAGTCCCAAGAGTGAAATCTAATTTCTTCTTGCAATCGCACAATGTTTTGGCCTCAAATACTTTCTGTGGGAGTGAATTCCACACATTCACCACCCTCTGGGTGAAGAAATTTCTCCTCCCTCAGTTCTAAAGGTGTTTGATGGGGACAGTGTCGTGGGAGTTATCCTCAAACTATGACCCCTAGTTCTGGACTTTCCCCACCATTGGGAACATTCTTTCTGAATCTATCTTGTCTACAATTTTATAAGTTTTTATGATTTCCCTTCTATAAACTCCAGTGAATATAATCCGACTTAGTATCTCCTCATATGACAGACCTGCCATCCCAGGAATCAGCCTGGTAAACCTTCACTGTGCCCCCTCTATAGCAAGGACATCCTTCCTCAGATAAGGACACCAAAACTGTACACAATACTCCAATTGGATGACCTGCTTCTTTTTAAATGCAGATCCCCCGGTTCTAGGTTCTCCCACAAGAGGAACCATCTTCTCCACACCCGCCCCATCGAGATTTGAAAGGATTCGATCAAGTCACCTCTCACTCTTCGAAACTCCCAGAGCAAGGAGGTCTTACTGCAACTGTACAGGGCTGTGGTGAGACCACACCTGGAGTACTGTGCGCAGTTTCTGTCTTCTTATCTAAGACAGGATATACATGCCTCAGAGGGAGCACAGCGAAGGTTGACCAGTCTGATTCCTGGGATGGCAGGATTGTCGTATGAGGAAAGATTGACCAACTGGGCCAATACTGGGCCAATCCTCCTGTTTTCACTGGAGTTTAGAAGATTGAAAGGGGGATAGAACATAGAAAAACTACAGCACAAACAGGCCCTTCGGCCCACAAGTCGCACCGATCATATCCCTACCTACCAGGCCTATCTATAACTCTCAATCCCATTAAATCCCATGTACTCATCCAGAAGTCTCTTAAAAGACCCTATCGAATTTGCCTCCACCACCACCGATGGTAGCCGATTCCACTCACCCACCAACCTCTGAGTGACAAACTTACCCCTGACATCCCCTCTGCACCTACTCCCTACCACCTTAACCCTCGTAGCGACTATTTCAGCCCTGGGAAAAAGCCTCTGAGAATCCACCAGATCTATACCTCTCAACATCTTATACACCTCTATCAGGTCACCTCTCATTCTTCGTCTCTCCAAGGAGCAAAGACCGAGCTCTTCAACCTATCTTCATAAGGCATGCCACCCAATCCAGGCAACATCCTTGTAAATCTCCTCTGCACCCTTTCAATGGCTTCCACATCCTTCCTGTAATGAGGCGACCAGAACTGCGCACAGTACTCCAAGTGGGGTCTGACTAGGGTCTTATAAAGCTGCAGCATTATCTCCCGACTCCTAAACTCAATCCCTCGATTGATGAAGGCCAGTACACCATACGCCTTCTTAACCACATCCTCCACCTGCGAGGCCAATTTAAGTGTCCTATGAACCCAGACCCCAAGATCCTTCCGATCTTCCACACTGCCAAGAGTCTTACCCTTAGTATTATATTCCTTCATCCCATTTGACCCGCCAAAATGGACCACTACACATTTATCTGGGTTGAAGTCCATCTGCCACTTCTCCGCCCAGTTTTGCATCCTATCTATGTCACACTGCAACTTCTGACATCCCTCCAGATTCTCCACAACACCACCAACCTTCGTATCATCGGCAAACTTACCAACCTATCCCTCCACTTCCTCCTCCAGGTCATTTATGAAAATTACAAACAGCAGGGGTCCCAGAACAGATCCCTAGGGTACTCCACTGGTGACCGACCTCCATGCAGAGGCGATCTAATTGAAATGTATAAATTCCTGACAGGGCTGGACAGATTGGATACAGGGGTGTTCCTTCCCCTGGCTGGAGGGTCCAGATCAAGCAGTCACAGTCTCAGGATACAGGGTGGACCATTTAGGACTGAGATGAGGAGAGATTTCTTCATTCAGAGGGTGGTGACCCTATGGAATGGCCTCTCCTGCTCCAATCTCACGTTCCTGCTCTGTGTTTCAGGGCCGATCCCGCTACGCCTGGTCAGTGGGAACAACGCCTGTTCTGGGAGAGACGATGTCCATCATTGTCCGGGGGACTGTCTGCTCTGGAAACTAGAGTTAGAGCACTGCGGATGTGGTGTACAGGGTGCTAAAGCGCAGCAATGCCGCGATTAACAGTGGGACTCGCCTACCACAGGAAGAGAACCAACGGCTTTGGTCTAGAGGAGGTGACGTGCGATGGTGATGAGGCGACACTCGGTCTCTGCTCCACCGGTCACTGGGGCCAGCTCCACTGCAATTCCAAACAAGACGTGGGAGTCACCTGTTCAGGTAAGCGAGGTCAGCTATTCACAGCACAGCAAGGCCTCTTAATCTATATGGTAATCACAGACGAGAGAGGGAGTAATCTCCCTCTATACTGTCCCCATCAAACACTCCCAGGACAGGTACAGCACGGGGTTAGATACAGAGTAAAGCTCCCTCTACACTGTCCCCCATCAAACACTCCCAGGACAGGTACAGCGCGGGGTTAGATACAGAGTAAAGCTCCCTCTACACTGTCCCCATCAAACACTCCCAGGACAGGTACAGCACGGGGTTAGATACAGAGTAAAGCTCCCTCTACACTGTCCCCCATCAAACACTCCCAGGACAGGTACAGCACGGGGTTAGATACAGAGTAAAGCTCCCTCTACACTGTCCCCCCATCAAACACTCCCAGGACAGGTACAGCACGGGGTTAGATACAGAGTAAAGCTCCCTCTACACTGTCCCCATCAAACACTCCCAGGACAGGTACAGCACTGGGTTAGATACAGAGTAAAGCTCCCTCTACACTGTCCCCCCATCAAACACTCCCAGGACAGGTACAGCACTGGGTTAGATACAGAGTAAAGCTCCCTCTACACTGTCCCCATCAAACACTCCCAGGACAGGGACAGCACGGGGTTAGATACAGAGTAAAGCTCCCTCTACACTGTCCCCATCAAACACTCCCAGGACAGGGACAGCACGGGGTTAGATACAGAGTAAAGCTCCCTCTACACTGTCCCCATCAAACACTCCCAGGACAGGGACAGCACGGGGTTAGATACAGAGTAAAGCTCCCTCTACACTGTCCCTCCATCAAACACTCCCAGGACAGGGACAGCACGGGGTTAGATACAGAGTAAAGCTCCCTCTACACTGTCCCCATCAAACACTCAGCACCCACTCACACTTCACTTCACTTCTCCTTGCTTTACATGAAATCCTTTGTAGAAACACAAAACACAGGAGCCGGATGATGCCATTTGGCCCTTTCAGCCTGTTCTGCCATTCATTACGATCACGGCTGACAGTCTAACTCAGTATCCTGATCCTGCTTTCTTCCCATATACCTTTTTCTCCTTGACCTTAAGCGCTGTATCTGACTGCTTCTTCAAAACATTCAATGTTTTGGTCTCAACTGTGACCTTTGGTAATGAATTGTATCGATTCACCACTCTCTTTGAAGAAATGTCTCCTCATCTCTGTCCGAAACGGTCCATCCCCAGACTGTGGCCCTGGTTCTGGACACCTGCACCATTGGCAACATCCTTCCTGCATCTATATGCCCTGCCTAGTCCTGTTAGAATTTTATAGGTTCTATAAGAGCTCCCCTTCATTCTTCTGAATTCCAGTGATTACAATCCTAACCTCATCAATCACTCCTCATATATCTGTTCCGCCATCCCGGGGATCTGCCTGGTAAACCTGTGCACTCCCTCAAGAGCGAGAACATACTTCCCCAGATAAGGAGAGCAATCTTAACAACACTATTCCAGGTGTAGCCTCACCAATGCTTTGGTTGAATCTGCCCTCCCCACACTGCCAGGTGCAACATTCCAGGCCCCAACACTTGCTGTGAGGGAAAGAATTTCTCACATCACACTTGCTTCTTTTGCAAATCGCTTTAAATCTGTGCCCTCCTATTCTTGATCCTTTTATGGGGGGTAACAGTTTCTCCCTATTTTCTCTGTCCAGCCCCCTCATAATTTTGAACATCTTGTTCAAATCTCCTCTTAGTCTTCTGCTCGTGATCTTTCTCTACACCCTACTATGACTGTACGTTATACTCTACAGTCTCTCCTTTCCTTCTTTGTCTGTATAGCACTTAAGAAACAATACTTTTCACAGTATGCTAATACATGTGACAATAATAAATCAGCAAATCAAAATCAAATCTAATCAAAGAAACAGTTCCAACCTCTCCAATCCATCTTCATCACTGAAATTTCTCGTCCCTGGAACCATTCTTGTAAACCTCTTCTGCTCTCTCTCCAAAACATTCATATCCTTCCTATAGAGTGGTGACCAAAACTGTACAGAACATTGCAGTGCAATGCATGGGTCTGCATTTTAAGTAGAGCATTTAAACACAGTACTGCTCTTTGCAAACAAAAGGAATGAGTCCATACATCTCTGGACAGAACACTGGTTTTCACAACTTCATACCACAAACTCTCTACTCCAACTTTCAGAATATTACATCCCCTCCCCCACAGGGCCATCTATCACTTGTCCTTGGGTTTTGCTCTCACTAAGCGCTGACCCGTCAATAGAATCCCTACGGTGCAGAAGGAGGCCATTCGGTCCATTGGGTCTACACTGACTCTCTGACAGAGCATCTTACCCAGGCCCATCACCCCTGCCCTATCCTAGTAACTCCACACATTCACCCCACCAATCCACCCAACCTGCACATCTTTGGACACTAAGGGACAATTTAGCATGGCCAATCCCCCTAACCTGCACATCCTTGGACACTAAGGGACAATTTAGCATGGCCAATCCACCTAACCTACACATCTTTGGACACTAAGGGACAATTTAGCACGGCCAATCCCCCTAACCTACACATCTTTGGACACTAAGGGACAATTTAGCATGGCCAATCCTCCTAACCTACACATCTTTGGGACACT
>NW_027650868.1:0-37808 GCF_965287045.1 Carcharhinus amblyrhynchos
CTAACAATAGATGAACTGTAAGATATCTGTACAAAGTGAAACCCCAGCCTGTCTGTGAAATACCCTCTTGATATCACCATCAATTCATCTGACCCATTCTTAAAGTAATCCAGCAGCAACACTGTATAACAGCCCAACCCTTCCCATACACACTGCACTGTGTGTCACTCCATGTTAGCCCCTCAGTGCGGTAGGGGTCCCTGTCCCTCACACCTCAGTGCGGTAGGGGTCCCTGTCCCTCACACCTCAGTGCGGTAGGGGTCCCTGTCCCTCACACCTCAGTGCGGTAGGGGTCCCTGTCCCTCACACCTCAGTGCGGTAGGGGTCCCTGTCCCTCACACCTCAGTGCGGTAGGGGTCCCTGTCCCTCACACCTCAGTGCGGTAGGGGTCCCTGTCCCTCACACCTCAGTGCGGTAGGGGTCCCTGTCCCTCACACCTCAGTGTGGTAGGGGTCCTTGTCCCTCACACCTCAGTGTGGTAGGGGGCTCTGTCCCTCACACCTCAGTGCGGTAGGGGGGTCTGTCCCTCACACCTCACCTTAATCTTTAGCGATTTCTTCAGCTCCTTAATGACAGTTTCACGATCCTCCAGTTTTAGACCCAGACCCTCAGCATCTGTGATCTCAGCTCGGAGAGCAGCAGCCCGTAACTCAACTGGAGGAGGCAGCTAGAACACAACGGTTAAAGGTCAGACTGTAAAACACCCTTCATCACGCAAACACCTGGAAGCTCATTACAACTGCAGGGCGGGGGTGCAGGGCAAGGGGGCGAGGGTGGGGGTGTGGGGGCACCGGGGCGAGGAGGTAGGGCAAGGGCGGGGGCGCCAGGGCGAGGCGGGGCACCGGGGGGCACAGGCGGGGGCGAGGTGGGACAGGGACAGGGCTGGTGGGAGGGCGATGATGAGCTGGGAGGTGAAGGGGGGGCAGCTAGAGGGTGAGTTAATAAAACCTCCATGTCTCACCCTCACTGCCTCTCACCGAGTGAAGTAGAAACATGGGGAGAAGCTGTCTGTTGTGTTCTTACCTTAATAACCGCTTTCTCTGAATCATACTCTCCCTCCTGCATTGCTGTAGCCATCTTATTCATGGTGACTATGATGACAGTACATGATTGACGAAGACATTCATACGGACTTGCAGCCTGTGCTCCATACACCTGGAAACCAATCCGTCAATATTCAACTGCATCGAATGGCAAACAGTCAGATACAGAGTAAAGCTGCCACTCTACACATTCCCCAAACACTGAGGGATTCAGTTACACTGTTGTTATGAACTCATGCACTGATCTTCCATACAGACACTTCCGCCGTCAACTGAATCACTCCAAATGGAACGAGCCGGCTCTCCAAAAAGGGACAAAGTGAGAGAAGGTGAACTGATCATTCAGACAGCTGGTGCTGACAGGATGGGCTCAATGGCCTCACCTGCACTGTAAACTTCCTGTGATTCTGACAACAGTCAAAGAGAAAAAGGAAGCACTTGTCAAAGCTAAGAGGCTGGGAACACAGGAAGCAAGTGTGAAATACAAGGAAAATAGAAAGAAACTTAAACAAGGAGTAAGGAGGGTGAAAAGGGGCCATGGAAAAGCATTGGCAGCAGGATTAAGGAAAATCCCAAGGCTTTTATACAAATATAAAGAGTAAGAGGGCAGCCAGGGTGGGGATTGGCCCACTCAAGGGCAAGGGAGGGAATCTATGGGTGGAGCCAGAGGAAATGGGTGAGGTATTAAATGAGTATTTTGTGTCAGTATTCACCAAAGAGAAGGATTTGGTGGATGATGGGTCTGGGAAAGGATGTGTAGATAGTTTGAGTCATGTTGAGATCAAAAAGGAGGTGGTATTGGGGTTCTTGAGAAACATTAAGGTTGACAAGTCTCCAGGGCCTGATGGGATATACCCCAGAATACTGAGAGAGGAAATTGCTGGGGCCTTGAGAGAAATCTCTGTATCCTCACTGGCTACAGGTGAGGTCCCAGAGGATTGGAGAATAGCCAATGTTATTCCTTTGTTTAAGAAGGGTAGCAAGAATAATCCAGGTAATTACAGGCTGGTGAGCCTTACATCAGTGATAGGGAAATTATTGGAGAGAATTCTTCAAGACAGGATTTATTCCCACTTGGAAATAAGTGGGCGTATTAGTGAGAGGCAACATGGTTTTGTGAAGGGGAGGTCGCGTCTCACTAACTTGATTGAGTTTTTTGAGGAAGTGATGAAGATGATTGATGAGGGTAGGGCAGTGGATGTTGTCTACATGGACTTCAGTAAGGCCTTTGACAAGGTCCCTCATGACAGACTGGTGCAGAAGGTGAAGTCGATCGGGATCAGAGGTGATCTGGCAAGGTGGATACAAAACTGGCTCAGTCACAGAAGTGATTAAGAATTGATCAGCTGTAAAGACTCACATTCCAATCATTATGCATGTAAATTGAATTTGTGTCTTTGTGCCCTGTTTGTGATCAGAACTCCCAGCCACCTGACGAAGGGACAGGCTGTCCTGGAAGTGACATTCCTCAGGGATCAAAGAACAAAGAAAATTACAGCCCAGGAATAGGCCCTTCGGCCCCTCCAAGCCGCAGGGAATTATAGGCCGGTTAGTTTAACATCTGTTGTAGGAAAAATGCTTGAATCCGTCATCAAAGAGAAAATACCGAGGCATCTTGAGGAGAATTGTTTGATAGAGCAGACGCAGCACGGTTTCATTAAGGGGAAGTCGTGTCTGGCGAATTTATTGGAGTTCTATGAGGATGTGTCTAGGGCGGTGGATAGAGGAGAGCCGGTGGATGTGGTCTTTCTTGATTTTCAGAAGGCCTTTGATAAGGTGCCGCACAAGAGGTTATTACAGAAGGAGTTGGGGGTAGGGTGTTAGCGTGGATAGGGGATTGGCTGTCAAATAGGAGGCAGAGAGTGGGGGTCAATGGGTGCTATTCGGATTGGCGGTTGGTGACTAGTGGAGTGCCCCAGGGGTCGGTGCTGGGGCCTCAGCTATTTACCATTTATATAGATGATCTGGAGGAGGGAACCGAGTGTAAGGTGTCGAAATTTGCTGATGACACAAAGATAAGTGGAAAAGCAAATTGTGTGGAGGGTGTGGAAAGTCTGCAGAGGGATCTGGATAGGCTGGGCGAATGGGCGAGGACCTGGCAGATGGAATACAATGTTGGCAAGTGTGAGGTTATCCACTTTGGTAGGAATAATAGTAGGAAGGACTACTACTTACAGGGTGAAAAGCTGCAGCATGCGACGGTGCAGAGGGACCTGGGGGTCCTTGTGCATGAGTCGCAAAAACCCAGCCTGCAGGTGCAGCAGGTGGTCAGGAAGGCGAATGGGATGCTGGCCTTCATAGCGAGGGGGATTGAATATAAAAGTAGGGAGGTCTTGCTGCAACTGTACAGGGCACTGGTGAGGCCGCAGCTGGAGTACTGTGTGCAGTTTTGGTCGCCGCACTTGCGCAAGGATATTTTGGCCTTGGAGGGAGTGCAGAGGAGGTTTACTAGGCTGATACCAGAGTTGAGGGGTTTGAGCTATGAAGAGAGGCTGAATAGACTGGGTCTGTACTCATTAGAGTTTAGAAGGATGAGGGGGGATCTTATTGAGACGTATAAGATGATGAATGGGATGGATAGGGTAGAGGTAGAGAGATTCTTCCCACTCAGAAAGGACAGCAGGACTAGAGAGCACAGCCTCAAGATAAGGGGGGGGCGGTTTAGAACAGAGTTGAGGGGGAACTTCTTCACTCAAAGGGTGGTGAATCTCTGGAATTCTCTGCCTGTTGAAGTGGTGGAGGCTGCCTCGCTAAATATATTTAAGACGCAGGTAGATAGGTTTTTGATAGACAAGGGGATTAAGGGTTATGGGGAGAAAGCGGGAAAGTGGAAGTGATCCACTTCAGATCAGCCATGATCTTATTGAATGGTGGGGCAGGCTCGAAGGGCCAGGTGGCCTACTCCTGCTCCTATTTCTTATGTTCTTAAGCCTGCACCGACCATGCTGCCCGACTGAACGAAAACCCCCTACCCTTCCGGGGATCATATCCCTCTGTTCCCATCCTATTCATGGATTTGTCAAGATGCCCCTTAAAACTCACTACCGTATCCGCTGCCACTCCCGCCCCCGGCAGCGAGTTCCAGGCACCCACCACCCTCTGTGTAAAAAATCTGCCTCGTACATCTCCTTTAAACCTTGCCCCTCGCACCTTAAACCTGTGCCCCCAGTAATTGACTCTTCCACCCTGGGAAAAAGCTTCTGACTATCCACTCTGTCCATGCCTCTGATAATCTTGTAGACTTCAATGTTGGAATCTTTGCTGTTTGTAATATATATATATATATAAATGATTTGGAGGAAAATGTAACTGGTTTGATTAGTAAGTTTGCGGACAACAAAAGGCTGGTGGATTTGTGGATAGCGATGAGGACCATCAGAGGATACAGCAGGATATAGATCAGTTGGAGACTTGGACGGAGAGATGGCAGATGGAGTTTAATCTGGACAAATGTGAGGTAATGTATTTTGGAAGGTCTAATACAGATAGGAAATATACAGTGAATGGTAGAACCCTTAAGAGTATTGATAGGCAGAGGGATCTGGGTGTACAGGTACACAGGTCACAAAGTGGCAATGCAGGTGGAGAAGGTAATCAAGAAGGCACACGGCATGCTTGCCTTCATCGGCTGGGGCACTGAGTTTAAAAATTGGCAAGTCATGTTGCAGCTTTATAACAAGAGCATAAGAAAATAACGAGGAGCAGGAGTCGGCCATCTAGCCCTTCGAGCCTGCCCCGCCATTCCATAAGATCATGGCTGATCTGAAGTGGATCAGTTCCACTTTCCCGCTTTCTCCCCATAACCCTTAATTCCCCTGTCTATCAAAAACCTATCTACCTGTGACTTAAATATATTCAGCGAGGCAGCCTCCACCACTTCAACGGGCAGAGAATTCCAGAGATTCACCACCCTTTGAGTGAAGAAGTTCCTCCTCAACTCCAATCTAAACTGCTCCTCCCCCCCCGCTATCTTGAGGCTGTGCCCTCTAGTCCTGCTGTCCTTTCTAAGCGGGAAGAATCTCTCTACCTCTACCCTATCCATCCCCTTCATTATCTTATATGTCTCTATAAGATCCCCCTCATCCTTCTGAACTCCAACGAGTACAGACCCAGTTTATTTAGTCTCTCTTCATAGTCCAACCCCCTCATCTCCGGTATCAGCCTCGTGAACCTCCTCTGCACTCCCTCCAAGGCCAAAATATCCTTGCGCAAGTGCGGCGACCAAAACTGCACACAGTACTCCAGCTGCGGCCTCACCAGTACCCTGTACAGCCGCAGCAAGACCTCCCTGCTTTTATATTCTATCCCCCTCGCTATGAAGGCCAGCATCCCATTCACCTTCTTGACCACCTGCTGCACCTGCAGACTGGGTTTTTGCGACTCGTGCACAAGGACCCCCAGGTCCCTCTGCACCGTAGCACGCTGCAGCTTTTCGCCCTTTAAATAATAATCCCTCCTACTATTATTCCTGCCAAAGTGGATAACCTCACACTTGCTAACATTGTACTCCATCTGCCAGGTCCTCGCCCACTCGCTCAGCCTACCCAGATCCCTCTGCAGACTTTCCACACCCTCCACGCAATTTGCTTTTCCACTCATCTTCGTATCATCAGCAAATTTCGTCACCCTACACTCAGCCCCCTCCTCCAAATCATCTATATAAATGGTAAATAGCTGAGGCCCCAGCACCGATCCCTGCGGCACTCCACTAGTCACCAACTGCTACCCAGAATAGCACCCATTGATACCACCTCTCTGCCTCCTATTAGACAACCAATCCTCTATCCACGCTAACACCTTACCCCCAACTCCATGCCCCCTAACCTTCTGTAGCAACCTTTTGTGCGGCACCTTATTAAGCTCCTTTTGGAAATCCAAGAACACCACATCCATCGGTTCCCCTCTGTCTACCGCACCAGTCACATCCTCATAGAAATCCCATAAATTTGTCAAACACGACTTCCCCTTGACGAATCCGTGCTGCGTCTGCTCGATCAAACCATTCTTTTCTAGGTGCCTCGCTATTTCTTCTTTGTGTGAAGAAGTTCCACCTCAACTCAGTCCGAAATCTGCTTCCCCTTATTTTGAGGCTATCCCCCCTAGTTCTAGTTTCACCCACCAGTGGAAACAACTTCCCTGCTTCTATCTTATCGATTCCCTTCATAATCTTATATATTTCTATAAGATTTCCCCTCATTCTTCTGAATTCCAATGAGTATATCCCCAGTCTACTCAGTCTCTCCTCATAATCCAACCCTCTCAACTGCAGAATCAACCTAGTGAATCTCCTCTGCACCCCCTCCAGTGCCAGTATATCCTTTCTCAGGTAAGGAGACCAAAACTGTACACAGTAACTCCAGGTGTGGCCTCACCAGCACCTTATACAGCTGCAACATAACCTCGCTGTTTTTAAACTCCATCCCTCTTGCAATGAAGGATAAAATACCATTTACCTTCTTCATTACCTGCTGTATCTGCAAACCAACTCCTTGTGATTCCTGCACAAGGACACCCAGGTCCCTCTGCACAGCAGCTTGCTGCAATCTTTTACTATTTAAATAATAGTCCATTTTGCTGTTGTAACAAAATGGATGACCTCACATTTACCAACATTGTACTCCATCTGCCAGACCCTCACCCACTCACTGAGACTATCTATATCCCTTTGCAGACTTTCAGCATCCTCTGCACACTTTGCTTTGCCACCCATCTTAGTGTCATCTGTGAATTTTGGCACACTACACTTACATAAGAACATAAGAAATAGGAGCAGGAGTAGGCCATCTAGCCCTTCAAGCCTGCCCCGCCATTCAATAAGATCATGGCTGATCTGTTGTGGCTCAGTTCCACTTTCCCGCCCTCTCCCCATAACCCTTAATCCCCTCTCTTATCAAGAACCCATCAACCCGCTTCTTAAAAATATTTAGCGAGGCAGCCTCCACCACTTCAACGGGCAGAGAATTCCAGAGATTCACCACCCTTTGAGTGAAGAAGTTCCTCCTCAACTCCGTTCTAAACCACCTCCCCTTTATCTTGAGGCTGTGCCCCCTAGTCCTACTGTCTTTTTTGAGCGGGAAGAGTCTCTCCACCTCTATCCTATCCATCCCATTCATCATCTTATACGTCTCAATGAGATCTCCCCTCATTCTTCTAAACTCTAACGAGTACAAGCCTAGTTTATTCAGCCTCTCCTCATAGCTCAATCCCCTCAACTCCGGTATCAGTCTAGTAAACCTCCTCTGCACTCCCTCCAGGGCCAAAATATCCTTGCGCAGGTGCGGCGCCCAAAACTGCACACAGTACTCCAGCTGCGGCCTCACCAAAGCCCTATACAGCTGCAGCAAGACCTCCCTACTTTTATATTCAATCCCCCTCGCTATGAAGGCCAGCATCCCATTCGCCTTCCTGACCACCTGCTGCACCTGCAAGCTGGGTTTTTGCGACTCATGCACAAGGACCCCGAGGTCCCTCTGCACCGTCGCCTGCTGCAGTTTTTCGCCACGTAAGTAATAGTCCTTCCTACCAAAGTGGACCACCTCACACTCGGTCCCTCACTCCAAATTATCAATCTAAATCGTAAACAATTGAGGTCCCAACATTGATCCCTGAGGCACACCACTAGTCACTGATCACCAAGCAGAAAAACACCTATTTACCCCTACTCTTTGCTTTCTGTTAGTTAACCAATCCTCTCTCCACGTTCATAGAACAGTACAGCGCAGTAAAGGCCCTTCGGCCCTCGATGTTGTGCCGAGCCCAAGATCAAGCTATCTCACTCCCTATCGCTCTGGTGTGCTCCATGTGCCTATCCAATAACCGCTTGAAAGTTCCTAAAGTGTCCAACTCCACTATCACAGCAGGCAGTGCATTCCACACCCCAACCACTCTCTGAGTAAAGAATCTACACAGTAAGAAGTCTCACAACACCAGGTTAAAGTCCAACAGGTTTATTCAATAGTAAACGCCGCTAGCTTTCAGAGCACTGCTCCTTCATCAGGTGAGTGGGGGGTTCTGATCACAAACAGGGCATATGAAGACACTCAGTTTACAGAATACTGATTAGAATGCGAGTCTTTACAGCTAATCAAGTCTTAAAGGTACAGACAATGTGAGTGGGGAGAGGGTTAAGCACAGGTTAAAGAGATGTGTATTGTCTCCAGACAGGACAGTTAGTGAGATTTTGCAAGTCCAGGCAAGTCACGGGGGTTACAGATAGTGTGAAATGAATCCAAGATCCCGGTTGAGGCCGTCGTCGTGTGTGCAGAACTTGGCTATTCGTCTCCACTCAGCGACTCTGCGCTGTCGTGTGTTTTGAAGGCCGCCTTGGAGAATGCTTACCCGAAGATTAGAGGCCAAATGCCCGTGACCGCTGAAGTGTTCGCCAACAGGAAGGGAACAGTACCTAAGGTTCCATTCACCGAAGGTGGAGGAGAGAATGTCCGGGGTCGGGGGGGTCCTTAATTATACCGACTGCTTTTCCGAGGCAGTGGGAACTGTAGACAGAGTCAATGGATGGGAGGCTGGTTTGAGTGATGGACTGAGCGTTGTTCACAACCTTTTGTAGTTCCTTGTGGTGTTGGGCAGAGCAGGAGTCCATACTAGGATGCATTGGGAAACAGATGTGGATTTGGGTTGTGGGGTGTCTGAGGTTAGATTTAGGGGGAGATGAAGGAATAGAGGTAACATCATTGAATGGGAAGATTCACCAGAGAAACGGCTTCCAGTTTTACCATGACAGCCACGCAATTTAATTCAATTTAAAACAATAATCAGAAGTGTTTTCAGTAACGGTGACCCTGAGACAGTGGAATTATTACTGCTCTGTGTTATATTTATTAGCTCACTGGAGCTCTGCTCCAATAGACTTGGCCGGGGGTGGCGGGAGCAGAGAGAGAAACAGTCACAGAGAGACCACACACCATGAATAAAGCTTCATTTATCTATAACCCAACTCTGCCTCCAGTGTCAGATCTTCAAAACACCAACAGCCTGAATGCACTCACCTGTTCTGTGGCTTTGAAGGCAATGTCTTCCAGTTTGCGAGGCAGCAGACCTTCGTTTTCTGGGAGGGGGGAAATGACCTGGATACCTGCAGCTGCCATTTCCTGCAGCACAGCCACAACACGGCTCAGGTGTTTTCGGCAATCCAGCAGCGTGTCTGATACCTACAACACAAACTACACGTTAACCTGGACATCACACACAGCTCACAGTATTCCCAGTATCTTCACATCCCACTCCATCCAGGAACATTCTTTCCTCTGAACTACACAATCCAAACTGTCCCAAGCAAACTGAGAATGGGTGTGTCTGCTTTCTGTGTGTGTCTAATATTAACTAACATCACACTCCAAACAAGAGAGGGAGGATATTTGCCTGGGATCCGAAGGATAACGCGGCTGGAATTCCAGGAGCATCAGTGCCAGGCATTCGTCTTCGAACCTTCTTACAGAACTGTCGGATATCACTGCACGAGGTACTCAAATCCTTCAGAAGAATAGCAATGTCAGCAGCTTCACTTCCAGCCTGGGGAGAGAAACCGAGCCAGAGTCAGAGCAAACAGACTGCGGGGGGTGGGGGGGAGACAGAGCCGGGGCAAAGCGAGGGGGGGGTTGGGGGAAAAGTGGGGGCAGTTACGGGGCAAAGGGGGGGGTTAGGGGGCAAAGCGGGGGGGACTAGGGGGCAAAGCCGGGGGGGGGGGGGGGGGGGAATTAAGGGGCGGTGCTGAGCAGATGGACACTCACCTGCAGAAGGGATCTCAGTCGTCCAACCTCCACTGCCATGCAGTCCAGGGCACTCTGTGTAAACTACAACATCAACACTACTCAGTGAAGCCTCACAAAGCAGAGCAACTTTGCACACTTTTCCCACCCCCTTCCTGATCAAATCCCAGTTGAATCCCATTCCTGGTCCAAATCTATTCCAATCCAATCATATGCTCAACCCCTTTCCCAACTCACTCCTATTCGAGATTTCCGAGCAAGTGATGAAGATGATTGATGAGGGTAGGGCAGTGGATGTTGTCTACGTGAACTTCAGTAAGGCCTTTGACAAGGTCCCTCATGACAGACTGTGCAGAAGGTGAAGTCGATCGGGATTAGAGGTGAGCTGGCAAGGTGGATACAAAACTGGCTCAGTCACAGAGACAGAGGGTAGCAGTGGAAGGGTGTGTTTCTGAATGGAGGGCTGTGACAAATGGTGTTCCTCAGGGATCAGTGCTGGGACCTTTACTGTGTAATATATATAAATGATTTGGAGGAAAATGTAACGGGTTTGATAAGTCAGGTCGCAGATGACACAAAAATTAGTGGAGTTGCAGGATAATGAAGAGAATTGTCAGAGGATACAGCAGGATGTAAATCAGTTGGAGACCTGGACAGAGAGGTAGCAGATGGAGTTTAATCTGGACAAATGTGAGGTAATGTATTTTGGAAGGTCTAATACAGATAGGAAATATACAGTAAATGGCAGAACCCTTAAGAGTATTGATAGGCAGAGGGATCTGGGTGTACAGGTACACAGGTCACTGAAAGTGGCAATGCAGGTGGAGAAGGTAGTCAAGAAGGCACACGGCATGCTTGCCTTCATCGGCCGGGGCACTGAGTTTAAAAATTGGCAAGTCACATTGCAGCTTTATAGAACCTTAGTGAGGCTGCACTTGGAACATAATGTTCAATTCTGGTCACCACACTACCAGAAGGATGTGGAGGCTTCGGAGAGGGTACAGAAAAGGTTTACCAGGATGTTGCCTGGTATGGAGGGCATTAGCTATGCGGAGAGGTTGGAGAAACTTGGTTTGTTCTCACTGGAACGATGGAGGTTGAGGGGAAACCTGATAGAAATCTACAAGATTATCAGAGGCATGGACAGAGTGGATAGTCAGAAGCTTTTTCCCAGGGTGGAAGAGTCAATTACTGGGGGCACAGGTTTAAGGTGCGAGGGGCAAGGTTTAAAGGAGATGTACGAGGCAGATTTTTTACACAGAGGGTGGTGGGTGCCTGGAACTCTCTGCCGGGGGAGGGAGTGGAAGCGGATACGGTAGTGACTTTTAAGGGGCGTCTGGACAAATCCATGAATAGGATGGGAATAGAGGGATACGGTCCCTGGAAGGAGAGGGGGTTTTAGTTCAGTCGGGGGCAGCATGGTCGGTGCAGGATTGGAGGGGCCGAAGGGCCTGTTCCTGTGCTGGAATTTTCTTTGTTCTTTATTCCCAACTCAATCGAATCCAATCCCATTCCCGATTCATTCCTGATCTAATCCCATGCTCGGTCCAATCCATGCCCGATCTAATCCCAATCCTGATCCAAACCCATTCCTGATCCATGCCTGATTTAGTCCTATTCCCGATACTATCTTGTTCGAAATATACTGGGATGGACACAGTAAGAAGTCTCACAATACCAAATTCAAGTACATAGAACATAGAACATTACAGCGCAGAACAGGCCCTTCAGCCCACGATGTTGCGCCGACCAGTTAAAAAACAATGACCCACTAACCTAAACCAATCCCTTTCCATCCATAAACCTATCCACGGATCTCTTAAACACCCCCAAACTAGGCGCATTTACAACTGCAGCAGGCAGGGCATTCCAATCCCTCACCACCCTCTGGGTAAAGAACCTACCCCTGACATCCGTCCTATAACTACCCCCCCTTAATTTAAAGCCATGCCCCCTCATGCTAGCTTTCTCCATCCGAGGAAAAAGGCTATCACTATCCACCCTATCTAAACCTCTAATCATCTTATATGTTTCAATAAGGTCCCCTCTTAGCCGCCTTCTTTCCAGTGAAAACAACCCCAAATCCCTCAGCCTCTCCTCATAGGATCTCCCCTCCATACCAGGCAACATCCTGGTAAACCTCCTCTGCACCCTCTCCAAAGCCTCCACATCCTTCCTGTAATGTGGGGACCAGAACTGCACACAGTACTCCAAGTGCGGCCGCACCAGAGTTGTGTACAGTTGCAACATGACGCTGCGACTCCTAAATTCAATCCCCCTACCAATAAACGCCAAGACACTGTTGCCTTCCTAACAACCCTATCTACTTGATTTCCAACTTTCAGGGATCTATGTACAACAGGTTTCTTTGGTAGTGCAAGCTTTCAGAGCGCTGCCCCTTCATCAGGTGATTGGAACTCTTTGCCGCAGAAGCCTGTGGAGGGCCGGGTCATTGAGTGTCTTTAAGACAGAGATAGAGAGGTTCTTGATCAATAAGGGGGTCAGAGGTTGTGGGGAAAAGGCAGGAGAATGGGGATAAGAAAAATATCAGCCATAATTGAATGGCGCAGCAGACACGATGGGTCGAGTGGCCTCATTCTGCTCCTATGTCTTGTGTTTATGTTCCATTATATGACTCACCTCATGAAGGAGCAGCGCTCTGAAAGCTTGTGATTCTAAATAAACCTGTTGGATTTTAATCTCATGTTGTGAGACTTCTTACCGAGACTGAGACTTCTTATTGGAATTGACTTATAAGGAGAGGCTGGATAGACTGGGAATTTTTTTCTCTGGAGTGTAGGAGGCTGAGGGGTGACCTTATCGAGGTCTATAAAATAATGAGGGGCACAGATCAGCTAGATAGTCAATATCTTTTCCCAAAGATCGGGGAGTCTAAAACTAGAGGGCAGAGGTTTAAGGTGAGAGGGGAGAGATACAAAAGGGTTTAGAGGGGCAAATTTTTTCACACAGGGGGTGGTGAGTGTCTGGAACAAGCTGCCAGAGATAGCAGTAGAGGAACTTTGTCTTTTAAAAAGTGTTTAGACAGTTACATGGGTAAGATGGGTATAGAGGGATACGGGCAAAACGCGGGCAATTGGGATTAGTTTAGTGATTAAAAAAAGGACAGCATGGGCAAGCTGGGCCAAAGGGCCTATTTCCATGCAGTAAACCTCTGTGACTCTGAAGTCTTTGCTGAAATCCAGATAAACTACATCGACTGCACTACCCTCATCTCCACACCTAGTCAGCTCCTCAAAAAATTCAATCAGATTTATAAGGTATGACCTCCCTCTGATGAAGCCATGCAGACTCTCCCAGATCAAACTTTATCTCTCCAGGTGGAGATAGATTCTCTCCTTCAGACATTTCTCCAGTAGTTTCCCTACCACAGATGTGAGACTCACTGGTCTGGAGTTCGCTGGAAACCACATTAGCTGTTCTCCAGTCCTCTGGCCCCTCTCCAGTGACCAGGGAGGGATTAAACATTTGAATCAGAGCCCCCGCAATTTCTTCCCTTGCCCCACAACAGCCTGGGACACAATTTACCCAGATCTGGATATCTGTTCACTTTTAAACCCGCCAATACCTCGAATACCCTGTCACTGCCTGTGTTAACTGTCAGGAAAATGGGATTAGTGTGTTTTTAGTGGTAGTTATTATCTTTGCAGACTCAGTGGGCCTTTTCTGTGAGGTGACCAGAACTGCAGACAGGTACTCCAGCTGTGGCCTCACCAATGCGGTATACACCTCCAACCACTTGTTTTTATACTCTAGATCAAACTGATAAAAACAAGTGTCCCTTACGCCTTCTTCAATACCCTTAAATTCACCTGCTCTGTTGCCTTCCTGGGAATAATTCCCCAAGCTTCCTGCAGACCATGGTGTTCCCAGGTCTCTGCTGTTCTTCTTCTAGATGATGGTGGTGGTGGCTTTGGAAGGTGCTGTCTAAGGAGCCTTGGTGAGTTGCTGCAGTGCATCTTGTAGATGGTATACACGGCTGCCACTGTTCACCAGTGGTGGAGGGAGTGGATATGTTTTGAGGTAATGGATGGGTTGGTGATTGAGCATCAAATTTGTAATTCGGGCTCAGAGACTCAGGGGTCAGTTATTTCACACTGAGGCAGGGATAACTATGAGGAGAGACTGAGGGATTTGGGGTTGTTTTCGCTGGAAAGGCGGCGGCTAAGAGGGGATCTTATTGAAACATATAAGATGATTAGAGGTTTAGATAGGGTGGATAGTGATAGCCTTTTTCCTCGGATGGAGAAAGCTAGCACGAGGGGGCATGGCTTTAAATTAAGGGGGGGTAGCTACAGGACGGATGTCAGGGGTAGGTTCTTTACCCAGAGGGTGGTGAGGGATTGGAATGCCCTGCCTGCTGCAGTTGTAAATGCGCCTAGTTTGGGGGCGTTTAAGAGATCCGTGGATAGGTTTATGGATGAAAAGGGATTGGTTTAGGTTAGTGGGTCATTGTTTTTTTTAACTGGTCGGCGCAACATCGTGGGCCGAAGGGCCTGTTCTGCGCTGTAATGTTCTATGTTCATGTTGGGAGATATAGGAGGGATGTCCGAGGTAGATGCTTTACTCAGAGAGTGGTTGGGGTGTGGAATGCACTGTCTGCTGTGATAGTGGAGTCGGACACTTTAGGAACTTTCAAGCAGTTATTGGATAGGCACATGGAGCACACCAGAGTGATAGGGAGTGGGATAGCTTGATCTTGGGTTCAGACATAGCTCGGCACAACATTGAGGGCCGAAGGGCCTGTACTGCGCTGTACTGTTCTACGATATTCCTTTTCTGAACAGTAAAGGAATTAAGATCAGCCGTGCTATGTTCTATCATTTATAGCGAGGGGGATAGAATATAAAAGCAGGGAGGTCTTGCTGCAACTGTACAGGGTACTGGTGAGGCCGCAGCTGGAGTACTGCGTGCAGTTTTGGTCGCCTCACTTGCGGGAAGGATATATTGGCCTTGGAGGGAGTGCAGAGGAGGTTGGACTATGAAGAGAGACTAAATTAAGGGGGGGTAGCTACAGGACGGATGTCAGGGGTAGGTTCTTTACCCAGCGGGTGGTGAGGGATTGGAATGCCCTGCCTGCTGCAGTTGTAAATGCGTCTAGTTTGGGGGCGTTTAAGAGATCTCTGGATAGGTTTATGGACGAAAAGGGATTGGTATAGGCTAGTGGGTCATTGTTTTTGTAACTGGTCGGCGCAACATCGTGGGCCGAAGGGCCTGTTCTGCGCTGTAATGTTCTATGTTCTATGTTCTAAATAGACTGGGTCTGTACTCGTTGGCGTTTAGAAGGTTGAGGGGGGATCTTAGAGATGTATAACATAATGAAGGGGATGGATAGGGTAGAGGTAGAGAGATTCTTCCCCGCTTAGAAAGGATAGCAGGACTCGAGGGCACAGCCTCAAGATAAGGGGGGGTGCAGTTTAGATCGGAGTTGAGGAGGAACTTCTTCACTCAAAGGGTGGTGAATCTCCAGAATTCTCTACCCGTTGAAGTGGTGGAGGCTGCCTCGCTAAATATATTTAAGTCACGGGTAGATAGGTTTCTGATAGACAGGGGAATTAAGGGTTATGGGGAGAAAGTGGGAAAGTGGAACTGATCCACTTCAGATCAGCCATGATCTTATTGAATGGCGGGGCAGGCTCGAAGGGCTAGATGGCCTACTCCTGCTATTTCTTATGTTCTTATTGAATATCAGAGATGGCTTGAGGGGTCAGATGGCCAACTCCTGCTCCTAGTTCTTCCGTTATCTTTTCATGCAGAGGGTTGTAAACTTTTGGAAATCTTGACCTCAGAAAGATGTTCCTTTGTTGAAAAAACTCAAGGTTGAATTGGCCAGATGTTGGCCTGAAATGGAATATGCAGCATTCTTACAGTCTGTTTTCAGATTTTTTTCTAAACTTGTCCCATGGCTGACCCTCAATCTAATGGCTGGAGTAAACATTTTCTGAGGCGATGAGACTGGGAAATTAATAATATACAGATGGAAGAAACTTTGAACAAGTATTTGGTGACTCTCTTCACATAATAGATGGCACAAAAAGCATTCCAAATGTAGAGAATCCAAGGAAAATGGAAGGGATGAATTTCAAACTGGAGAGAGAATGGAAAATTAATGAGACTAAAAGTTGTCAAGTCCCCTGGGCATGGTGACCCACACTTGTACTCGTTAGAGTTTAGAAGAATGAGGGGAGATCTCATTGAGACGTATAAGATGATGAATGGGATGGATAGGATAGAGGTGGAAAGACTCTTCCCGCTCAAAAAAGACAGTAGGACTAGGGGGCACAGCCTCAAGATAAAGGGGGGGCGGTTCAGAACGGAGTTGAGGAGGAACTTCTTCACTCAAAGGGTGGTGAATCTCTGGAATTCTCTGCCCGTTGAAGTGGTGGAGGCTGCCTCGCTAAATATTTTTAAGAAGCGGGTTGATGGGTTTTTGATAAGAGAGGGGATTAAGGGTTATGGGGAGAGGGCGGGAAAGTGGAACTGAGCCACGACAGATCAGCCATGATCTTATTGAATGGCGGGGCAGGCTCGAAGGGCCAGATGGCCTACTCCTGCTCCTATTTCTTATGTTCTTATGTTCAGGTCGGGGAAGTGCCGGAAGATTGGAAAACGGCTAATGTTACGCCGTTGTTTAAGAAGGGTGCCAGGCAAAAGGCAGGGAATTATAGGCCGGTTAGTTTAACGTCTGATGTAGGTAAAATGTTAGAATCCGTCATCAAGGAGGAAATAGCGAGGCATCTTGAGGGGAATTGCTTGATAGAGCAGACGCAGCACGGTTTCGTTAAAGGGAAGTCGTGTCTGACAAATTTACTGGAGTTCTATGAGGATGTGTCTAGGGTGGTGGATATGGTATTCACAGTGGAAGCCGATCTGGGAGATTTTGTTATGGATTTGCAGCAGATGGAAAGGATTGAGTACGTGAATATTAAGGAGGAGGATGTGTTGGAACTTTTGAATTCTAGCAAGGTAGATAAGTCACCGGGACCAGATGAGATGTACCCCAGGATACTGTGGGAGGCGAGGGAAGAGATTGCAGAGCCCCTGGCGATGATCTTTGCGTCGTCAATGGAGACGGGAGAGGTTCCAGAGGATTGGAGGATTGCGGATGTAGTTCCTATTTTCAAGAAAGGGAACAGAGATAGCCCGGGAAATTACCGACCGGTGAGTCTGACCTCAGTGGTTGGTAAGCTGATGGAGAGGCTTCTGAGGGACAAGATTTACGAACATTTGGAGAGGTTTGACATGATCAGGAATAGTCAGCATGGATTTGTCAAGGGCAGGTCGTGCCTTACAAGCCTAGTTGAGTTCTTCGATAATGTGACTGAACACATTGACGAAGGAAGTGCAGTGGACGTGGTGTACATGGACTTCAGCAAGGCGTTTGATAAGGTCCCCCATGCAAGACTTCTTGAGAAGGTGAAAGGGCATGGGATCCAAGGGCCTTTGGCCATGTGGATCCAGAACTGGCTTGCCTGCAGAAGGCAGAGAGTGGTTGTGGATGGGGCTTTTTCTGAATGGAGGTCAGTCACCAGCGGAGTGCCTCAAGGATCTGTTCTGGGACCCTTGTTGTTTGTCATTTTCATAAATGACCTGGATGAGGAAGTGGAGGGATGGGTAAGTAAGTTCGCTGATGACACGAAGGTCGGTGGTGTTGTGGATGATCTGGAAGGATGGCAAAAGTTGCAGCAGGACATAGATAGGATGCAGGACTGGGCGGAGAAGTGGCAGATGGACTTCAACGCGGATAAATGTGTAGTCGTCCATTTTGGCAGAACCAACGGGATGAACGAGTACACTATCAAGGGCAGAAGTCTGAGTAGTGTTGAGGAGCAGAAGGATCTTGGGGACCGGGTCCACAGGACTCTTAAATCGGCCTCGCAGGTGGAGGAGGTGGTCAAGAAGGCGTATGGTGTACTGGCCTTCATTAATCGAGGGATTGAGTTTAGGAGTCGGGAGGTAATGCTGCAACTTTATAAGACCCTTGTCAGGCCTCATTTAGAGTATTGTGCGCAGTTCTGGTCGCCTCACTATAGGAAAGATGTAGAAGCTATTGAAAGGGTACAGAGGAGATTTACAAGGATGTTGCCTGGATTGGGAGGCATGCCTTATGAAGTTAGGTTGAGGGAGCTGGGACTCTTTTCCCTGGAGAGACGAAGGTTGAGAGGCGACCTGATAGAAGTTTACAAAATGTTGAGAGGAATAGATAGGGTGGACTCTCAGAGGCTATTTCCCCGGGTTGAAATGGTCGCTACGAGAGGACACAGATTTAAGGTGCGGGGAGGGAGGTTCAGAAGTGATGTTAGGGGTAAGTTTTTCACTCAGAGGGTGGTGAGTGAATGGAATCGGCTGCCGTCAGTGGTGGTGGAGGCGAACTCGCTGGGGTCTTTTAAAAGACTTCTGGATGAGTATATGGGGTTTAATGAGATTGAGGGTTATAGATAGGTCTGTAGGTTGGTAGGTGATGATGTGATCGGCGCAACTTGTGGGCCGAAGGGCCTGTTTGTGCTGTAGTGTTCTATGTTCTATGGTCTTTCCTGATTTTCAGAAGGTGTTTGACAAGGTACCTCACAAGACGTTATTGCAGAAGGTCAGGGACATGGAGTTGGGGGTAGGGTGTTAGCGTGGATAGAGGATTGGTTGTCAAATAGGAGGCAGAGAGTGGGGGGTCAATGGGTGCTATTCGGATTGGCGGTTGGTGACTAATGGAGTGCCCCAGGGGTCGGTGCTGGGGCCTCAGCTATTTACCATTTATATAGATGATCTGGAGGAGGGAACCGAGTGTAGGGTGTCGAAATTTGCTGATGACACCAAGATTGGGGGAACGGCAAATTGCGCGGAGGGTGTGGAGAGTCTACAGAAGGATCTAGATAGGCTGGGCGAATGGGCCAGGAACTGGCAAATGGAATTTAATGTTGGCAAGTGCGAGGTGGTCCACTTTGGTAGGAAGAATGGTAGGAAGGATTATTACTTACGTGGAGAAAAACTGCAGCAGGCGACGGTGCAGAGGGACCTCGGGGTCCTTGTGCACAAGTCGCAAAAACCCAGCTTGCAGGTGCAGCAGGTGGTCAGGAAGGCGAATGGGATGCTGGCCTTCATAGCGAGGGGGATTGAATATAAAAGTAGGGGGGTCTTGCTGCGGCTGTATAGGGCATTGGTGAGGCCCAGCTGGAGTACTGTGTGCAGCTTTGGGCGCCGTACTTACGCAAGGATATTTTGGCCTTGGAGGGAGTGCAGAGGAGGTTTACTAGGCTGATTCCAGAGTTGAGGGGGTTGAGCTATGAGGAGAGGCTGAATGAACTAGGCTTGTACTCGTTGGAGTTTAGAAGAATGAGGGGAGATCTCATTGAGACGTATAAGATGATGAATGGGATGGATAGGATAGAGGTGGAGAGGCTCTTCCCGCTCAGAAAGGACAGTAGGACTAGGGGGCACAGCCTCAAGATAAAGGGGGCGCAGTTTAGAACGGAGTTGAGGAGGAACTTCTTCACTCAAAGGGTGGTGAATCTCTGGAATTCTCTGCCCGTTGAAGTGGTGGAGGCTGCCTCGCTAAATATTTTTAAGAAGCGGGTTGATGGGTTTTTGATGAGAGGGGATTAAGGGTTATGGGGAGAGGGCGGGAATGTGGAACTGAGCCACGACAGATCAGCCATGATCTTATTGAATGGCGGGGCAGGCTCGAAGGGCCAGATGGCCTACTCCTGCTCCTATTTCTTATGTTCTTATGATAGTAAAAGCATTGCTGGTAATCTTCCAAAACCCTCCAGATTATGGGACGGTCTCAGAAAGGGAAGAAAGAATAGGCAAGTGATTTTAACACAGGCCTCCCCAAACTCAGGCTGCTGACTCCCAGTGGCATCGTGAGCTGAGTTTTTAACAGCTGTGAGGCTGTGTTTATTCTGTAGGTGCTCATGGCCGAATTGAGATATTTACTGGAATTTTTTTTAGGGAGGTGACAGACAGGCTGGTTTGGATTTCCATTAAGCATCTAACGAAGGTGCCAGAAAAAGGTTACTGCAATGGTGCTGGGGGAGACAGAACAAATAACAGTACAGTACAGGAACAGGCCCTTTGGCCCTCCAAGCCTGCACCAATCGTGATGCCCTAACTAAACTTAAGGGTTCATCACTTCCCATTCCCACCCAAATCACGTATTCATCTAGATGCCCCTTAAATGATCCGACCACCTCCCCAGCACATTCCATTCACCTCCCTCGCACAACTCCTCACACAGATAACGAGTGAAAAGGTCGCCAGGGTGGGGATTGGCCCACTCAAGGGCAAGGGAGGGAATCTATGGGTGGAGTCAGAGGAAATGGGTGAGGTATTAAATGAGTATTTTGTGTCAGTATTCACCAAAGAGAAGGATTTGGTGGATGATGAGTCTGGGAAAGGATGTGTAGATAGTTTGAGTCATGTTGAGATCAAAAAGGAGGTGGTATTGGGGTTCTTGAGAAACATTAAGGTAGACAAGTCTCCAGGGCCTGATGGGATATACCCCAGAATACTGAGAGAGGAAATTGCTGGGGCCTCGAGAGAAATCTCTGTATCCTCACTGGCTACAGGGGAGGTCATGATGTGGAGACGCTGGTGTTGGACTGGGGTAAACACAGTAAGAAGTCTCAAAACACCAGGTTACAGTCCAACAGGTTTATTTGGTAGCACAAACCACTAGTTTTCAGAGGTGAGGAAACATTTCTTCACCCAGAGAGTGGTGAGCCTGTGGCATTCATTACCACAGGAAGTAGTTGATGCCAAAACATTGAATGTATTCAGGCAGATATAGCAGTTGGAGCAAATAGGGTTCAAGGTAGACAAGTCTCCAGGGCCTGATGGGATGTAGCCCAGAATACAAAGATGACTACAAGATAACTAGTGAAGTGCCGCAGGGATCGGTGCTGGGGCCTCAGCTATTCACCATTTATATAGATGATCTGGAGGAGGGGGCTGAATGTAGGGTGTCGAAATTTGCTGATGACACAAAGATGAGTGGAAAAGCAAATTGCGTGGAGGGTGTGGAAAGTCTGCAGAGTGGGCGAGGACCTGGCAGATGGAGTACAATGTTAGCAAGTGTGAGGTTATCCACTTTGGCAGGAATAATAGTAGGAGGGATTATTATTTAAAGGGGGAAAAGCTGCAGCAGGCTACGGTGCAGAGGGACCTGGGGGTCCTTGTGCATGAGTCGCAAAAACCCAGCTTGCAGGTGCAGCAGGTGGTCAGGAAGGCGAATGGGATGTTGGCCTTTATAGCGGGGGGGATAGAATATAAAAGCAGGGAGGTCTTGCTGCAACTGTACACGGCACTGGTGAGGCCGCAGCTGGAGTACTGTGTGCAGTTTTGGTCACTGCACTTGCGCAAGGATATTTTGGCCTTGGAGGGAGTGCAGAGGAGGTTCACTAGGCTGATACCGGAGATGAGGGGGTTGGACTATGAAGAGAGATTGAATAGACTGGGTCTCTACTCGTTGGAGTTTAGAAGGATGAGGGGGGATCTTATAGAGACGTATAAGATAATGAAGGGGATGGATAGGGTAGAGGTAGAGAGATTCTTCCAGCTCAGAAAGGACAGCAGGACTAGAGGGCACAGCCTCAAGATAAGGGAGGGGCAGTTCAGGTCAGAGTTGAGGAGGAACTTCTTCACTCAAAGGGTGGTGAATCTCTGCGATTCTCTGCCCGTTGAAGTGGTGGAGGCTGCCTCGCTAAATATATTTAAGTCACGGGTAGATAGGTTTTTGGTAGGCAAGGGAATTAAGGGTTATGGGGAGAAAGTGGGAAAGTGGAACTGATCCACTTCAGATCAGCCATGATCTTATTGAATGGCGGGGAAGGCTCGAAGGGCGAGATGGCCTATTCCTGCTCCTACTTCTTATGTTCTTATGTTCAGAATACTGAAAGAGGCAAGGGAGGAAATTGCTGGGGTCTTGAGAGAAATCTTAGTATCCTCACTGGCTACAGAGGAGATCATGATATGGAGAAGCTGGCATTGGACTGGGGTAAACACAGGAAGAAGTCTCACAACACCAGGTTAAAGTCCAACAGGGTTATTTGGCAGCACAAACTACGAGCTTTTGGAGCTCTGCTCCTTCATCAGATGAGTGGGAGTTCTGTTCACAAACAGGGCATATAAAGACACAAACTCAATTTACAAAATATTGGTTGGAATGTGAGTCTTTACAGCTAATCAAGTCCTAAGGTTTGATAAGGTTCACCATGGAAGGCTTCTGCAGAAAATGCAGATGTATGGGATTGAGGGTGATTTAGTTAATTGGATCAGGAATTGGCTAGCAGATAGAAGACAGAGGGTGGTGGTTGATGGAAAGTATTCGTCATGGAGTTCAGTAACGAGTGGTGTGCCTCAGGGATCTGTTTTGGGGCCACTGCTGTTTGTAATTTTTATAAATGATCTGGATGAGGGTATAGTTGGGTGGATTAGTAAATTTGCTGATGACACCAAAGTCGGAGGTGTGGTAGATAGTGAGGAAGGGTGTCATAGTTTACAGGGAGACTTGGACAAGTTGCAGAGCTGGGCCAAGAGGTGGCGGATGGAGTTTAATGCAGAAAAGTGTGAGGTAATTCACTTTGGCAGGAATAACAGATATGTAGAGTATAGGGCTAACAAAGGCGAGGAATTATAGGCCGGTTAGTTTAACGTCTGTGGTAGGTAAAATGTTAGAATCTGTCATTAAGGAGGAAATTGCGAGGCATCTTGAAGGGAATTGCTTGATAGAGCAAACGCAGCACGGTTTCATTAAAGGGAAGTCGTGTCTGACAAATTTACTGGAGTTCTATGAGGATGTGTCTAGGGCGGTGGATAGAGGAGAGCCGGTGGATGTGGTCTTTCTAGATTTTCAGAAGGCGATTGACAAAGTACCTCACAAGAGGTTATTGCAGAAGGTCGAGGGACATGGAGTTGGGGGTAGGGTGTTAGCGTGGATAGAGGATTGGTTGTCAAATAGGAGGCAGAGAGTGGGGGTCAATGGGTGCTATTCGGATTGGCGGATGGTGACTAGTGGGGTGCCCCAGGGGTCGGTGCTGGGGCCTCAGCTATTTACCATTTATATAGATGATCTGGAGGAGGGAACCGAGTGTAGGGTGTCGAAATTTGCTGATGACACCAAGATTGGGGGAACGGCAAATTGTGCAGAGGGTGAGGAGAGTCTGCAGAAGGATCTAGATAGGCTGGGCGAATGGGCCAGGAAATGGCAAATGGAATTTAATGTTGGCAAGTGTGAGGTGGTCCACTTTGGTAGGAAGAATGGTAGGAAGGACTATTACTTACGGGGCGAAAAACTGCAGCAGGCAACGGTGCAGAGGGACCTCGGGGTCCTTGTGCATGAGTTGCAAAAACCCAGCTTGCAGGTACAGCAGGTGGTCAGGAAGGCGAATGGGATGCTGGCCTTCATAGCGAGGGGGATTGAATATAAAAGTAGGGAGGTCTTGCTGCAGCTGTGTAGGGCATTGGTGAGGCCGCAGCTGGAGTACTGTGTGCAGTTTTGGGCGCCGCACCTGCGCAAGGATATTTTGGCCTTGGAGGGAGTGCAGAGGAGGTTTACTAGGCTGATACCGGAGTTGAGGGGGTTGAGCTTTGAGGAGAGGCTGAATAAACTAGGCTTGTACTCGTTAGAGTTTAGAAGAATGAGGGGAGATCTCATTGAGACGTATAAGATGATGAATGGGATGGATAGGATAGAGGTGGAGAGACTCTTCCCTCTCAAAAAAGACAGTAGGACTAGGGGGCACAGCCTCAAGATAAAAGGGGGGCGGTTTAGAACAGAGTTGAGGAGGAACTTCTTCACTCAAAGGGTGGTGAATCTCTGGAATTCTCTGCCCGTTGAAGTGGTGGAGGTTGCCTCGCTAAATATTTTTCAGACGCGGGTTGATGGGTTTTTGATAAGAGAGGGGATTAAGGGTTATGGGGAGAGGGCGGGAAAGTGGAACTGAGCAGCGACAGATCAGCCATGATCTTATTGAATGGCGGGGCAGGCTCGAAGGGCTAGATGGCCTACTCCTATTTCTTATGTTCTTATGTAGTGTGGATGAACAGAGGGATCTAGGTGTATGTGTAAATAGATCCCTGAAAGTTGGGAATCAAGTAGATAGGGTTGTTAGGAAAGCATACGGTGTCTTGGCGTTTATTGGTAAGGGGACTGAATTTAGGAGCCGCAGTGTCGTGTTGCAACTGTACAAAACTCTGGTGCGGCCGCACTTGGAGTACTGTGTGCAGTTCTGGTCCCCACATTACAGGAAGGATGTGGAGGCTTTGGAGAGGGTGCAGAGGAGGTTTACCAGGATGTTGCCTGGTATGGAGGGGAGATCCTATGAGGAGAGACTGAGGGAGTTGAGGTTGTTTTCATTAGAAAGAAGGCAGCTAAGAGGGGATCTTATTGAAACATATAAGATGATTAGTGGTTTAGATAGGGTGGACAGTGATCGCCTTTTTCCTCGGATGGAGAAAGCTAGCACGAGGGGGCATGGCTTTAAATTAAGGGGGGGTAGTTATAGGACGGATGTCAGGGGTAGGTTCTTTACCCAGAGGGTGGTGAGGGATTGGAATGCCCTGCCTGCTGCAGTTGTAAATGCGCCTAGTTTGGGGGCGTTTAAGAGATCCGTGGATAGGTTTATGGATGGAAAGGGATTGGTTTGGGTTAGAGGGTCATTGCTTTTTAACTGGTCGGCGCAACATCGTGGGCCGAAGGGCCTGTTCTGCGCTGTAATGTTCTATGTTCTAAAGGTAGAGACAATGTGAGTGGAGAGAGGGTTAAGCACAGGTTAAAGAGATGTGTATTCTTTCCAGACAGGTCAGTTAGTGAGATGTTGCAAGTCCAGGCAAGTCATGGGGGTTACAGATAGTGCGACATGAACCCGAGATCCTGGTTGAGGCCGTCCTCATGTGTGCGGAACTTGGCTATCAGTCTCTGCTCAGCGACTCTGCGCTGTTGTGTATCGTGAAGGCCGCCTTGGAGAACATTTACCTGAAGATCAGAGGCCAAATGCCCGTGACCACTGAAGTGTTCGCCAACAGGAAGGGAACAGACTTACCTAACACACATTCCAACCATTATTTTGTAAATTGAGATTGTGTCTTTATTTGCCCTGTTTGTGAATAGAACTCCCACTCACCTGACGAAGGGCCAGCGCTCCAAAAGCTGGTGGTGTTTGCTACCAAATAAACCTGTTGGACTTAAACCTGGTGTTGAGAGATTTCTTACAGGGGAGGTCCCAGAGGATTGGACAATAGCCAATGTTATTCCTTTGTTTAAGAAGGGTAGCAAGAATAATCCAGGTAATTACAGGCTGGTGAGCCTTACATCAGTGATAGGGAAATTATTGGAGAGGATTCTTCAAGACAGGATTTATACCCACTTGGAAATAAGTGGACGTATTAGTGAGAGACAACATGGTTTTGTGAAGGGGAGGTCGTGTCTCACAAACTTGATTGAGTTTTTGAGGAAGTGATGAAGATGATTGATGAGGGTAGGGCAGTGGATGTTGTCGACAAGGATTTCAGTAAGGCCTTTGACAAGGACCCTCACGACAGACTAATGCAGAAGGTGAAGTCGATCGGGATTAGAGGTGAGTTGGTAAGGTGGATACAAAACTGGCTTGGTCACAGAGACAGAGGGTAGCAGTGGAAGGGTGTGTTTCTGAATGGAGGGCTGTGACAAGTGGTGTTCCTCAGGGATCAGTGCTGGGACCTTTGCTGTTTGTAATATATATATATAAATGGTTTGGAGGAAAATGTTAACTGGATTGATTAGTAAGATAGAGGATGACACAAAGGTTGGTGGATTTGTGGATAGCAATGAGGACCATCAGAGGATACAGCAGGATATAGATCAGTTGGAGACTTGGGTGGAGAGATGGCAGATGGAGTTTAATCTGGACAAATGTGAGGTCATGTATTTTGGAAGGTCTAATACAGATAGGAAATATACAGTAAATGGCAGAACCCTTAAGAGTATTGATAGGCAGAGGGATCTGGGTGTACAGGTACACAGATCACTGAAAGTGGCAACGCAGGTGGAGAAG
Organism: Carcharhinus amblyrhynchos; assembly: GCF_965287045.1. Lineage (NCBI taxonomy): Eukaryota > Metazoa > Chordata > Chondrichthyes > Carcharhiniformes > Carcharhinidae > Carcharhinus > Carcharhinus amblyrhynchos. The sequence continues at coordinate 25,810 of NW_027650868.1, forward strand.
GTAGTCAAGAAGGCATACGGCATGCTTGCCTTCATCGGCCGGGGCACTGAGTTTAAAAATTGACAAGTCATGTTGCAGCTTTATAGAACCTTAGTTAGGCCACACTTTGAATGCCCCTTAAAAGTCACTACCGTATCCGTTTCCACTACCTTCCCCGAGTTCCAGGCCCCCACTACTCTGTGTAAAAAATCTGCCTCATACATTTCCTTTAAACCTTGCCCCTCGCACCTTAAACCTGTGCCCCCCAGTAATTGACTCTTCCACCCTGGGAAAAAGCTTCTGACTATCCACTCTGTCCATGCCTCTCGTAATCTTGTCGACTTCTATCAGGTCTCCCCTCAACCTCCATCGTTCCAGTGAGAACAAACCAAGTTTCTCCAGCCTCTCCTCATAGCTAATGCCCTCCATACCAGGCAACATCCTGGTAAATCTTTTCTGTATCCTTTCCAAGGCCTCCACATCCTTCTGGTAGTGTGGTGACCAGAATTGAACACTGTATTCCAAGTGCAGCCTCACTAAGGTTCTATAAAGCTGCAACATGACTTGCCAATTTTTAAACTCAGTGCCCCGGCCGATGAAGGCAAGCATGCCGTGTGCCTTCTTGACTACCTTCTCCACCTGCATTGCCACTTTCAGTGACCTGTGTACCTGTACACCCAGATCCCTCTGTCTATCAATAACTCTTAAGGGTTCTGCCATTTACTGTATATTTCCGATCTGTATTAGACCTTCCAAAATACATCACCTCACATTTGTCCAGATTAAACTCCATCTGCCATCTCTCTGCCCAAGTCTCCAACTGATCTATATCCTGCTGTATCCTCTGACAATTCTCTTCATTATACCGCAACTCCACTAATTTTTGTGTCATCTGCGAACTTACTAATCAAACCAGTTACATTTTCCTCCAAATCATTTATATATATTACAAACAGCAAAGGTCCCAGAACTGATCCCTGTGGAACACTGCAGGGATGTGGAGACACTGGCGTTGGACTGGAGTAAACACAGTAAGAAGTCTCACAACACCAGGTTAAAAGTCCAACAGGTTTATTTGGTAGCACAAACCGCTAGCTTTTGGAGCGCTCCCCCTTCATCAGATGAGTGGGATTTCTGTTCACAAACAAGGCATATAAAGACACAAACTCAATTTACAGAATAATGGTTGGAATGCGCGTCTTTACAGCTAATCAAGTCTTAAACGTACAGACAATGTGAGTGGAGAGAGGATTTAGCACAGGTTAAAGAGATGTGTATTGTCTCCAGACAGGACAGTTAGTGAGATTTTGCAAGTCCAGGAAAGTCATGGGGGTTACAGATAGTGCGACATGAACCCAAGATCCCTGTTGAGACTGTCCTCATGTGTACGGAACTTGGCTATCAGTCTCTGCTCAGCGACTCTGCGCTGTCGTGTGTCGTGAAGGCCGCCTTGGAGAACGCTTACCTGAAGATCAGAGGCCAAATGCCGGTGTCCACTGAAGTGTTCGCCAACAGGAAGGGAATGTCAAGCAATGTTCATTCATCCGTTATTGTAACAACCATTATTCTGTCAATTGAGTTTGTGTCTTTATATGCCTTGTTTATGAACTGAAATCCCACTCACCTGATGAAGAAGTGCTCCGAAAGCTCGTGCTACCAAATAACCCTGTTGGACTTTAACCTGGTGTGGTGAGACTTCTTACTGTGAACACTGCTAGTCACAGGCCTCCACTCAGAAAAGCAATATACTGGCACGGCTACACGCTCAGAGCAGCCAGATGTGTGTCTCAGTCGGAGCGGCTGGACGCTCAGAGCAGCCAGATGTGTGTCTCAGTCGGAGCGGCTGGACGCTCAGAGCAGCCAGATGTGTGTCTCAGACGGAGCGGCTGGACGCTCAGAGCAGCCAGATGTGTGTCTCAGACGGAGCGGCTGGACGCTCAGAGCAGCCAGATGTGTGTCTCAGACGGAGCGGCTGGACGCTCAGAGCAGCCAGATGTGTGTCTCAGACGGAGCGGCTGGACGCTCAGAGCAGCCAGATGTGTGTCTCAGACGGAGCGGCTGGACGCTCAGAGCAGCCAGATGTGTGTCTCAGACGGAGCGGCTGGACGCTCAGAGCAGCCAGATGTGTGTCTCAGACGGAGCGGCTGGACGCTCAGAGCAGCCAGATGTGTGTCTCAGACGGAGCGGCTGGACACTCAGTTAAGTAACAGCAGTGGGAGAAATGGGTCATTTTCATGTTAATAAAGTGTGATAAGTGGAGTGTCACAGAGATCAGTGCTAGAACCTCAAACTCTTTGTAATCGATATCAGTGTCTTGGACGAAGGGACTGATGGTTCCAGCCAAAATTACAGATGATCCAAAGCTGGGTTGGAAAGGAAATTGAGAGGAAGATGCTAAATAAATATATCACGATTCAGTGAGTGGACAGAAATTGGCAGATAGATTATAACGTGGGAAAATATGAACTTGTTCACTGACAGGAAGAATAAGAATATTTTTGAAACAGAGAGATTGTAGGACTCTGAGCTATAGAGGGATCTGGGTGCCCTGGTACATCAATGGGATGTTGCTATTTATTGCAGTGAGGATGGAGTATTAAAGTAAGAAAGTCATGTTGTCAGCTGTATGAGGCATTACTAAAGCTGCAGACTCAACACTCTGCACCGTTTCCCTTCCCTTACCGAAAAACAGATCCACTTACATCGGAAGGAATTCACAGAAGATTCACTGAGTCCTGGGATGAAGGGGATTGTCCAATGAGGAAAGGTTCAACAAGTTGGGTGTATTGGAGTTTAGAAAAATGAGAGGTGATCTTACTGATACTGATGGATCCGGGGACGGTGAATGCTGAGGGGGTATTAACCTTGTGCAGGAATCAAACTGGCGGAGAGGGGCAGAATGGCCTACTCCTGCTCCTATCCATATCTAATGTCAGTGGTAATTAAAGTGGGTTTGGAGTACTGAGATTGCTGTGCTAGATGCAGCCTATCGGAGTTTGAGAGACTGGCTCCCACTCTTACCTTGATGTGGTCGGCCAGTTGTACAGTGCAATCCTCACTTTGTTCCGACAGGTGAATGCTGTACAGATGCTGAGGAGACACCAGAGAATTGGTTCAAAATAAACATTCCTCACAAAACCACATCAACTCCAAATTATCGTGAAGGAGACAGAGTCAGTGACCACAGTATCAAAATCAACAGTAAACCTCAACCTGGGCAAAAACCCAAGCACTGGACATGATGCCAATGGCAAACGCCAGCCTCACTCCCCACCTCAGGACAGAGTCCCTGCCCCCATCGCCGTGCACCCCCACCCCGGTCGCTGCCCTCCCGCCCCCAACCGTCCACCCTGCCCCCTTCTTACAGCCAGCAGGTCATCCTGGTGACAGCCAGCGGGTCATTACTGCATTTTTGAGCTGTATTCTCACTGATTACTCTCGGTGAGTTCGCTTTAGTTTCAATTGCTCGTCTATTCCCCAACAGTCAGCGATAACCCACAACAATAACCATGGGCAAACTAGGCTGCTGGAAGGCCACTGACCCAAAACATTAGCTCCATTCCTTTCTCCATCAATGCTGCCAGCTCAATAACCAGAGATAACTCACTGACACTGACTCCCGGCTCAATGGCCAGGGGTCACCCGCTGACTTGAAACAAGGATGTGTGTGTCTCTGGCTCCAGTGTGTACTCAGTCCAATGCTCTGGTACCTGATAGTATTTAATGGCCTTGGTCAGAGGCTCCACATTCACCGTCTCGTCTAATTGGTCTTTGTGCAAGAGTTCAATGAGGAAATCGAGTGATCTTTCATGGACACTCATCTCAGGGTAAAGTCCTCCAATTTTCTTGTATACATCCACACTGCACTGTCCCAGAGACCTGCAGAACAAGTGTTCAGTCAACAAGGTTCACAAGTTAACAGATAACTCTCTCCTGCTCTCAAAGCAACATTCTTTCACAATCCCCTCCTTTCTGGAGAGGTCCAGTGCATTGGAAAACCACAAATCTAATACCTCTATTCAAGAAAGGAGGGAGTCAGAAAACAGGAAACTCTTGGCTAATTAGCCTTGAAGCAGTTATGGGAAAAGACAGGAATCGGCAGTAACGAGGTCTTTGCAGGATATTCCGAACAATATCATATATCCAGGTAGACTTCACCATGGCTTTGTGAAAGGGAAATTGTGTTTATCTAATTTATTAGAATCTTTCAGCGTGTGATCAGCAGGGTCGATAAAACAGAACAAATAGATGTAGCATATTTGGATTTCCAAAAGGCATTTAATAAGGTGCCACATCAAAGATAAGAACTCAGTGCTGGGGGTGCTATATTCATGTAGATAAACGCGTGGTTCATTAACAGAAAACAGAGTGTCGGGGTCAATGGGTTATTTTCACCTTGGAAAACTGTACCAAGTGGAGTGCCACAGCGATCAGTCTCAACTATTTACAATCTATATCAACAACTTGGATGAAGGGTTCAAGTCTATTGTAGACAAATTTCACACAATTATCAAGTCAGACAGTGCAGGAGAGGCCCTTTGGCCCATCGGGTCTGCACGGACACATTAGAAACACTGAACGCCCACCTAATCCCACCTGCCAACACTTGGCCGAAAGGTCTGAATCTTATGGGTGGCTGAGTGGAAGAGCAAAGTGTGCAGAGGACACAAAGTCTGCAAAGGGATATAGATAGTCTCAGTGAGTGGGTGAGGGTCTGGCAGATGGAGTACAATGTTGGTAAATGTGAGGTCATCCATTTTGGTAGGAATAACAACAAAATGGACTATTATTTAAATGGTAAAAGATTGCAGCAAGCTGCTGTGCAGAGGGACCTGGGTGTCCTTGTGCAGGAATCACAAGGAGTTGGTTTGCAGATACAGCAGGTAATGAAGAAGGTAAATGGAATTTTATCCTTCATTGCAAGAGGGATGGAGTTTAAAAACAGCGAGGTTATGTTGCAGCTGTATAAGGTGCTGGTGAGGCCACACCTGGAGTTACTGTGTACAGTTTTGGTCTCCTTACTTGAGAAAGGATATACTGGCACTGGAGGGGGTGCAGAGGAGATTCACTAGGTTGATTCTGGAGTTGAGAGGGTTGGATTATGAGGAGAGACTGAGTAGACTGGGGATATACTCATTGGAATTCAGAAGAATGAGGGGAAATCTTATAGAAACATGTAAGATTATGATGGAAATCGATAAGATAGAAGCAGGGAAGTTGTTTCCACTGGTGGGTGAAACTAGAACTGGGGGGATAGCCTCAAAATAAGGGGGAGCAGATTTAGGACTGAGTTGAGGACGAACTTCTTCACACAAAGGGTTGTGAATCTGTGGAATTCCCTGCCCAGTGAAGCAGTTGAGGCTCCCTCATTGAATGTTTTTAAGGCAAGGATAGATACATTTTTGAACAGTGAAGGAATTAAGGGTTATGGTGAGTGGGTGGGTAAGTGGGGCTGAGTCCATGAAAAGATCAGCCATGGTCTTATTGAATGGCGGAGCAGGCTCGAGGGGCCAGATGGTCTATTCCTGCTCCTAGTTCTTATGATGTGCCAAGTCTTCATCTAGATACTTTTTAAAGGATGTGAGGCATCCAACCTCCAGCACCCTCCCAGGCAGCGCATTCCAGACCCTCACTACTCACTGGGGAAAAAAGGTTTCTCCTCAAATCCCCCCTAAACCTCCTGTCCCTCACCTCGAACCAATGTCCCCTCATGACTGACCCTTCAACTAAGGAAAGCAGCTGATTTGATGATAATATTGTGAAATAAATAAAATTTTAGCTAATTTATACCCGTGTGGGTGTTTGTTGGGCATAAGCTATCACTTGAAGTTTAAGCTTTAAATTTATTCATAATTTATATTTCTGCAGTTTTAATGAAACTGGAGTGTTAGTTTCATTTTTAAACAAATGCCTGCATTTTAATGAGATTTTATGACCCAAAAGCAAACAGAGCATAAAAACTGTGCTGTTGCCTAGCAACAAATAGGACACAGAAGCAATGAAGGCAGCTTGAGGTTCAGTTGGTGATTAAGCTCAAATTTGCAGATGATACAGAGTTGGGTGGGAGGGTGAGCTGTGAGGAGGATGCAGAGATGTTTCAGTGTGATTTGGACAGGCTGTGTGTGTGGGATCTGCATGGCAGATACAGTATGATGTGAGTAAATGTGAGGTTATCCACTTTGGTAACAAAAATAGGCAGACAGATTACTGAATGGCTGTAAATTGGGGGAGGGGAGTGTGCAGAGGGATCTGGGTGTCCTTGTGAACCAGTCACTGAAGGTAAGCATGCAGGTACAGCAGGCGGTAGAGAAGGCAAATAGTATGTTGGACTTCATTGTGAGAGGTTTGAGTACAGGTGCAGGGATTTCTTGTCGTAATTATATCTTTATATATTTAGCAACCAGAAATCGATAAGGGCGACACAGTGGCACAGATTAGCACTGCTGCCTTTCAGCCCCAGGGATCCAGGTTCGATTCCCGCTTGGGGCTCCATCTATGTGGAATCTGCACATTCTCCCCATGTCTGTGTGGGTTTCCTCCGGGTGCTCCGACTTCCTCCCACAGTCTGAAAGATGTGCTGGTTAGGGTGCATTGGACCATGCTAAATTCTCCCTCAGTGTACCCAAACAGGCGCCAGAGTGTGGTGATCAGGGGATTTTCAGTTACTTCATGGCAGTGTTAATGTATGCCTACTTGTGACGCTAATAAATAAACTTTAAACATTAAGATAAACTTTTAGAAGCAAACAACAGATCTTCAGTTACAAGTTTGATGAGGAAGTTTGATGGAAGTTTGATGAGGACTTGTCAGTTGAGGTAGTATGGGCGGAGATTAGAAATAGGAGAGGTCACCCTGTTGGGAGTCTTTTATAGACCTCCTAAAAGTTCTACAGAGGTTGAGGAAAGGATTGCGGAGACGATCCTGGTTAGGAGTGAAAGTAATAGGGTAATTGTTATGGGGGACTTTAACTTTACGAATATTGATTGGAATTGCTATAGTTCTAGCTCGCTAGAGGGGTCAGTGTTTGTACAAAGCATGCAGGAAGGTTTTTTGACTCAGTAGATAGTAGATAGGCCAACTAGAGGTGAGGCTATATTGGATTTGGTGCTGGGAAATGAGCCAGACCAGGTGCTAGACTTGGAAGTTGGTGTGCATTTTGGTGATAGTGACCACAATTCGGTTACGTTCACCTTAGTGATGGGAAGAGATAGGCATGAACCTCGGGTCAGTAGTTTTAGCTGGGGTAAGGGCAATTATGAGGCTATTAGGAGTGAATTAGGAAGCATAGATTGGACTAGGAGATTACAGGGACTGGGAACGTCCGAAATGTGGAGTTTTTTCAAGGAGCAGCTACTGCGAGTCCTTGATAGGTATGTCCCTGTCAGGCATGGAGGATTTGGTAGATCTAGGGAACCGTGGTGCACTAAAAGAGTTGAGTCGATGGTTAAAAAGAAAAAGGAGGCTTATGTTCGGATGAGATTGGAGGGCTCAGATAGTGCACTAGAAAGCTTTAGATTGGCTAGGAGGGAGTTGAAGAGTGAGTTGAGAAGGGCTAAAAGAGGACATGAGAAGACTTTGGCTGATAGGATTAAGGAGAATCCTAAGGCGTTCTATAGGTATGTCAAGAACAGAAGGTTGGTCAGGGCAAGATTAGGGCCAGTTACAGACAGCAGGGGGAAGTTGTGTGTGGAACCGGAGGAGATTGGAGAAGTATTGAACCAATATTTCTCTTCGGTGTTCACGCAGGGGGACATGAATATAGCTGAGGAGGACACTGGGTTGCAGGGGTGTAAAATAGACAGTATTACGGTTGATAAGGGGGATGTGCTGGAAATTCTTGAGGGGCTGAAAATAGATAAGTCCCCTGGTCCAGATGGGATCTACCCTAGGATTCTCTGGGAGGCTAGAGAGGTGATTGCAGAGCCTCTGGCTCTGATCTTCAGGTCGTCATTGGTCTCTGGTGTAGTCCCGGAGGATTGGAGGATAGCGAATGTTGTCCCATTGTTTAAGAAGGGGAACAGAGGCTTTGCCGGGAATTATAGACCGGTGAGTCTTACTTCTGTTGTGGGCAAGGTTTCAGAAAAAATTATTAGGGATAGAATTTATAGTTATTTGGAGTGTAATGAATTGATTAGAAATAGTCAGCATGGTTTTGTAGCAGGTAGGTCGTGCCTTACTAATCTTATTGAGTTTTTTGAGAAGGTGGCCAAAGAGGTGGATGGGGGCAAGGCAGTTGACGTGGTATATATGGATTTTAGTAAGGCGTTCGAAAAGGTTCACCATGGTAGGCTTCTGCAGAAAATGCAGATGTATGGGATTGTGGGTAATCTAGGAAGTTGGATCAGGAATTGGCTATCAGATAGGAGACAGAGGGTGGTGGTTGATGGTAAATATTCATCATGGAGTTCAGTTACGAGTGGTGTGCCTCAGGGATCTGTTTTGGGGCCACTGTTGTTTGTAATTTTTATTAATGATCTGGATGAGGGTATAGTTGGGTGGATTAGTAAATTTGCTGATGACACCAAAGTTGGAGGTGTGGTAGATTGTGAGGAAGGGTGTCATAGTCTGCAGGGAGACTTAGATAGGTTGCAGAGCTGGGCCGAGAGGTGGCGGATGGAGTTTAATGCGGAGAAGTGTGAGGTAATTCACTTTGGTAGGAGCAACAGATGCGTCGAGTATAGGGCTAACGGGAGGACTTTGAATAGTGTGGATGAACAGAGGGATCTAGGTGTATGTGTACATAGATCCCTGAAAGTTGGGAATCAAGTAGATAAGGTTGTTAAGAAGGCGTACGGTGTCTTGGCGTTTATTGGTAGGGGGATTGAATTTAGGAGTCGCAGCGTCATGTTGCAACTGTACACAACTCTGGTGCGGCCGCACTTGGAGTACTGTGTGCAGTTCTGGTCCCCGCATTACAAGAAGGATGTGGAGGCGTTGGAGAGGGTGCAGAGGAGGTTTACTAGGATGTTGCCTGGTATGGTGGGGAGGTCCTATGAGGAGAGACTGAGGGATTTAGGGTTGTTTTCGTTGGAAAGAAGGCGGCTAAGAGGGGATCTTATTGAAACATATAAGATGATTAGAGGTTTAGATAGGGTGGATAGTGATAGCCTTTTGCCTCGGATGGAGAAAGCTAGCATGAGGGGGCATGGCTTTAAATTAAGGGGGGGTAGCTACAGGACGGATGTCAGGGGTAGGTTCTTTACCCAGAGGGTGGTGAGGGATTGGAATGCCCTGCCTGCTGCAGTTGTAAATGCGTCTAGTTTGGGGGCGTTTACGAGATCTCTGGATAGGTTTATGGACGAAAAAGGATTGGTATAGGCTAGTGGGTCATTGTTTTTGTAACTGGTCGGCGCAACATCGTGGGCCGAAGGGTCTGTCCTGCGCTGTAATGTTCTATGTTCTAAGTTGATGAGCTTAAAACACCAGATGTTCCTATGAAATACCGTCAAAAGTGTCCTGAACAGGAGAAGGAATCAATGGTAAATCACACTCATTCCGTGATGGTAGAATTTAAAAACAGGACTCAAACTGTTACAACTTCATCGTGGGGAGGGCGGCCAGGGGGGGCCTCGGGGAGGGCGGCCGGGGGGGGCCTCGGGGAGGGCGGCCGGGATTCTTGGACTTGAGGATTTTTCACTTCAATCCTGGGATATGGGCGTCTTTGGCTGGGTCAGCATTTATTGCCCATCCCTTGAGGGGCAGTAACCACACTGCTGTGGCTCTGGAGTCACATGTGGATAAGCTTGAGCAGATTTCCTTTCCTAAAGGACATTAGTGATCCATTAATGGTCACATGCTCATTAGTAGACTTTTCATTCCAGATTTTTATTGAGTTGAATTTTACCATCTGCTGAGGTGGGATTTGAACCTCGGTCCCCAGAACAGTCCCTGGGTCTCTGGATTACCAGTCCAGTGACATTACCACCGTGCCACCACCTCCCCCAACAGCTGAGTGGTTTTAAGTGTCATAATTCTAAAGTTGTTCCTGTGCATAAAAACGCATTCCTAGTTGTTAATCCAGGTGATGTTACTGATGCAAGAAATGGGACAATGGGAAAGTAACCAAAGCGCCTGAGAAAACAGAGAGAATCAACAGAAGATGGAACCTGCAAAGTGATGCTTCCAGGCCAGTGCCCAGAGACACTGACCGAAGGCTACCTCCCAGTGCTAAAACACAAGGTAAGGCAACTGGACAGCTTTCCAGCTATGCTGAGGACTGGGCTGACCCCACTGGTGTTGAATCCAGGAGAACGCGACTGGGAATGCACAGGAAGAAATGGAAAAGTTCAGAATGGAACATGGGAGATCAGGCAGCAAAGTAAACAGGAGGAGGAACCACTTTAAATGAAGCTTCTGAACATTAGCTTTGCAGCAACTAACAGAGATTTGGATCAGAGCAGAAATGAGATGTTAATGCACAAAGTGAGAATTAGCAACATTTGTGTTTGTGAAATGAGACTGGGGGGATTCTGCTGACAGTTAACTAAAAGGATGATTACTGCAGACTTCAATAAAACGTTCTTCGCTGAGAATTCCTGCTAACCAGTGATTGGTTTTGTATGGTGTAATAAGCGATTATATTAGATATTTTTGATTGTGTGTGGAGGATGTTGAGTCGTTAGAAAGAAATCTTCACAGTTGTGAAGCTTTTCTTCTGGACGGGGAATATTAGGAAGCAGATATCATTTAGGCAATTAATATTTTGATTTGTCGGTCATAAGGTTTTGCTTGAAGTTTATTTTTAGCTTCAAGTATAACCTGGAGTTTTAGTTTCACTTTCAGAGATGCCTGCATTTTAATGCGGTTTTATGACTCTAAAGCAAACATGGTATTAAAAATGGGCCTGTTTACTTGCAATAAACGGGCTTCAGGGCAACACAAGGCAGCTTGAGGTTTGTTTGGTGATTATAGTGAGGTGCAGGGAGCAATTTCCATCTGTCTCTCCAGGACATGAAGGGAGGCTACAAAGATCAGGCCCCCAAACTAAACAAGCTGTGTCACAGCTGGACAGGGTGGGGAAGGTGTTCAGCACACTGGCCTTCATCAGTCAGGACAGTGAATATAGGAGTTGGGACATCATCTTACAGTTGGACAAGGCATTGGTGAGGATGCACTGAGAAGATTGTGTACAGTTCTGGTCACCCTCTTATAGGAAAGACACTGATTTCCTATAGTGACTCTCACTATAGGAGGGCGGGGGAGGGGGAGGGAATAGGACAGGGGCGGGGGGGGGGGGGGGGGGGGGGGCGGGAGACAGTGACGGGGGTGGGGGGGGAGAGAGTGACGGGGGTGGGGGAGGGAGAGTGACGGGGGTGGGGGAGGGAGAGTGACGGGGGTGGGGGAGGGAGAGTGACGGGGGTGGGGGGGGGAGAGTGACGGGGGGGCGGGGAGAGTGACGGGGGGGCGGGGAGAGTGACGGGGGGGCGGGGAGAGTGACGGGGGGGCGGGGAGAGTGACGGGGGGGCGGGGAGAGTGACGGGGGGGCGGGGAGAGTGACGGGGGGGCGGGGAGAGTGACGGGGGGGCGGGAGAGTGACGGGGGGGCGGGGAGAGTGACGGGGGGGCGGGGAGAGTGACGGGGGGGCGGGGAGAGTGACGGGGGGGCGGGGAGAGTGACGGGGGGCGGGGAGAGTGACGGGGGGGCGGGGAGAGTGACGGGGGGGCGGGGAGAGTGACGGGGGGGCGGGGAGAGTGACGGGGGGGCGGGGAGAGTGACGGGGGGGCGGGGAGAGTGACGGGGGGGCGGGGAGAGTGACGGGGGGCGGGGAGAGTGACGGGGGGGCGGGGAGAGTGACGGGGGGGGGGGAGAGGACGGGGGAGAGTGACGGGGGGGCGGGGAGAGTGACGGGGGGCGGGGAGAGTGACGGGGGGGCGGGGAGAGTGACGGGGGGGCGGGGAGAGTGACGGGGGGGCGGGGAGAGTGACGGGGGGGCGGGGAGAGTGACGGGGGGGCGGGGAGAGTGACGGGGGGGGCGGGGGAGAGTGACGGGGGGGCGGGGAGAGTGACGGGGGGGCGGGGAG
>NW_027650869.1:0-30000 GCF_965287045.1 Carcharhinus amblyrhynchos
CAAGCCCCCCCCCGCAGAGCTGGGGTGGAGGGGCTAAAATCGACAGGAGTGAGGGGACCATCGCCATCTTTGTGCTTCTGAAAACTGCAAAGGAATACTTTCAAACAGTAATTATTCAAACATGGAGACACTGAAGATAGGAGCAAGAGGAGGCCATTCAGCCCTTAGAGCCTGCTTTCCTCAATTTGGTTTGGATACAGTGAAAAGTAATTGTTTGATTTATTATTGTCACGTGTACTGGGATACAGTGAAAAGTATTGTTTGATTTATTATTGTCACGTGTACTGGGATACAGTGAAAAGTATTGTTTGATTTATTATTGTCACGTGTACTGGGATACAGTGAAAAGTATTGTTTGATTTATTATTGTCACGTGTATTGGGATACAGTGAAAAGTATTGTTTGATTTATTATTGTCACGTGTACTGGGATACAGTGAAAAGTATTGTTTGATTTATTATTGTCACGTGTACTGGGATACAGTGAAAAGTATTGTTTGATTTATTATTGTCACGTGTATTGGGATACAGTGAAAAGTATTGTTTGATTTATTATTGTCACGTGTATTGGGATACAGTGAAAAGTATTGTTTGATTTATTATTGTCACGTGTACTGGGATACAGTGAAAAGTATTGTTTGATTTATTATTGTCACGTGTATGGGATACAGTGAAAAGTATTGTTTGATTTATTATTGTCACGTGTATTGGATACAGTGAAAAGTATTGTTTGATTTATTATTGTCACGTGTATTGGGATACAGTGAAAAGTATTGTTTGATTTATTATTGTCACGTGCACTGGGATACAGTGAAAAGTATTGTTTGATTTATTATTGTCACGTGTATTGGGATACAGTGAAAGTATTGTTTGATTTAATATTGTCACGTGTATTGGGATACAGTGAAAAGTATTGTTTGATTTATTATTGTCACGTGTATTGGGATACAGTGAAAAGTATTGTTTGATTTATTATTGTCACGTGTATTGGGATACAGTGAAAAGTATTGTTTGATTTATTTATTGTCACATGTACTGGGATACAGTGAAAAGTATTGTTTGATTTATTATTGTCACATGTACTGGGATACAGTGAAAAGTTATTGTTTGATTTATTATTGTCACGTACTGGATACAGTGAAAAATATTGTTTCTGCGCGATTTACAGACAAAGCATACCGTTCATAGACTTCATAGGTGAGAAGGAAAGATGAGGATGCAGAATGTAGTGTTACAGTCATAGCTAGGGTAAGAGAAAGATCAACTTTATGCGAGGTAGGTCCATTCGTAAGTCTGACAGCAGCAGGGAAGAAGCTGTTCTTGAGTTAGTTGGTACGTGACCTCAGACTTTTGTATCTTTTTCCCGATGGAAGAGAGAATGACCATGGCGGGTGGGGTCCTTGATTATGCTGGCTGCTTTTCCGAGGCAGTGGGGAAGTGTAGACAGAGACAATGGATGTGAGGCTGGTTTGCGTGGTGGATTGGGCTACATTCATGAACTTTCATAGTTCCTTGCGATCGTGGGCAGAGCAGGAGCCCATACCAAGCTGTGACACAACCAGAAAGAATGCTTTCTTTGATGCATCTGTAAAAGCTGGTGAGAGTCATAGCGGATGTGCCAAATTTCCTAGGGTTTGACCAGGATAATCTCCTCGTTCCTCTTCCAAATCATGCCTTGAGATCTGTATATTTGCCTCTGTCAGCTTGGTTTCAGCCCTATCAGTTTTAACGGGTGTCTTAAGGCAAGGTTGGGAGAATGGCGGAGAGGATTCAGGATGAAATTCTGGACCTTGGGGTCTCCAGCCAGCTGAAGGCACGGGTGCCACTGGCGGAACGATTAACAATTGGGGAATACTCAGGAGGCCTTGGGCACTGGGTGCAATGGGCCAGCGGCGGGGGGGAGGGGAGATGGGGCTGCAAGGGGTCCGAGCTTTGCTAAATTGCATGCTGAACTGGCCAATTAATGGAAGGGTAGCAAGCGTCTACCTGACTGAAATATTACACCATACACACTCTGCCCGAGCAAAGCAAATTCATTCAGACTTAGAATAGTTAGGTGGATTGGCCATGCTAAATTGTCCCTTAGTGTCTAAAGATGTGCAGGTTAGGAGGATTGGCTATGCTAAATTGTCCCTTAGTGTCCAAAGATGTGCAGGTTAGGAGGATTGGCCATGCTAAATTGCCCCTTAGTGTCCAGAGATGTGTAGGTTAGGTGGATTGGCCATGCTAAATTGCCCCTAGTGTCGGGGGATTAGCTAGGGTAAATATGTGGAGTTACAAGGATAGGCCCTGTGGGATTGTGGTTGGTGCAGACTCGATGGGCCGAATGAATTCCCTCTGTACTCTAGGGATTCTATGCTTCTACAATGAGCAGTTACTATGCGTTTTGAGTCTGCGTTAGCCTCCTCCAGGACTAATGTCCCCTCCGCTATTAACACTTCCTCCAGACCAAATCCTTAGTCTTCAATACTATCATCACATTCCCCTTGTTTTGTGTCCCTGTCACTGAGTCCTCCTGCAGGCTTCCTTAGCATCACTACAGCACTCAGCCCTCTCTCAATAACACATTTCAAACACTCTCCAACTCGCAGGATTGTCACATCGGACAGGAATTGGTCCCAGAGTTATCGGGTGGGAGTTTACAGCTTCGCTCATCCCGAAACTTATAAAATCCAGCCTGAGGTCGGCCAACGGATTTTCCTGTGCTCTGCCCCTCCCTCGCTCCGATTCCTGTAGCAGGCGGGGCAGTAAAATTCTGGCCATGGAATTTTACAGCACAGAAAGAGGCCATTCAGCCCATCAGGTCACTCCCAGTCATCAGGCACCTATCCCATTTTAATCCCATTGTCCCAATACTTGGTCTGTAGCCTTGTGTGCTCTGGCATTCCAAGTGCTCATCTAAATGTTATAAGAGTTCCCGTCTCCAACCACCACCGCCACCCCCCCCACCTCCTCAGGCAGCGAGTCCCCCCACCCTCTGGGTGAGGAAATCTTTCCCTCTCAATCTCCTGCCCCCTTTCCCTTCAATCTCCCCGATTACTGCCCCCTCCACTAAGGGGGAAAAGTATCATTCTGTACCCCTCGATTGGTCCCCCCTCAGCTTTCCCTGCTCGAGGGAAAACAACCCCAGTCTGACCAGTCTCTCTTCACAGCTCGATCCCAGGCAGCATCCTGGAGAATCTCCTCCGCACCCCCTCCAGCACATTCACATCCTTCCGATAACTGCACACTCCAGCTGTGGCCTCACCAGTGTTTTATACAGCTCCATCATAACGCCCCCCCGCTCTTATATTCCAAACCTTGGCGAATAAAGGACAAGTTTTCTTTCAAATCGCACAACGTTTTGGCCTCAACTACTGTCTGTGGGAGTGAATTCCACACATTCCCCACCCTCTGGGTGAAGACATTTCTCCCCACCTCAGTCCAAAAAGGTTTACTCCTTATCCTTAAACAATGACACTGACGCACCACCGCCGGGAGACGATAGCCTAGTAGTATTATGGTAGACTATTAATCCAGAAACTCAGCTATGGTTCTGGGGGACCCGGGTTCGAATCCCACCACGGCAGATGGTGGAATTTGAATTCAATATAAAAAAAATCTGGAATTAAGAATCTACTGATGAAACTATTGTCGAAAAAACCCATCTGGTTCCCTTTAGGGAAGGAAATCTGCCGTCCTTACCCCGGTCTGGCCTACATGTGACTCTACAGCAATGTGGTTGACTCTCAACTGCCCTGCAAGGGCAACAAGGGGTGGGTAATAAATACTGGCAGTGAGGTTGAGAGACACAGAGAGGAGTAGGAAAGGGATTCCAGAACTTGGGGGGGCCTCATAGCTGAATGCATGGCCATCAGTGTTGGATTCTCAAGAGACCAGAATTGGAGGAGCATAGAGATCTCAGAGGGTGACAATAATAAATCAAACAATACTTTTCACTGTATCCCAATACATGTGACAATAATAAATCAAACAATACTTTTCACTGTATCCCAATACACGTGACAATAATAAATCAAACAATACTTTTCACTGTATCCCAATACATGTGACAATAATAAATCAAACAATACT
The DNA here is from genome assembly GCF_965287045.1 of Carcharhinus amblyrhynchos. Taxonomy (NCBI): domain Eukaryota; kingdom Metazoa; phylum Chordata; class Chondrichthyes; order Carcharhiniformes; family Carcharhinidae; genus Carcharhinus; species Carcharhinus amblyrhynchos. Next base: position 4,074 of record NW_027650869.1, read on the forward strand.
TTTCACTGTATCCCAGTACATGTGACAATAATAAATCAAACAATACTTTTCACTGTATCCCAATACACGTGACAATAATAAATCAAACAATACTTTTCACTGTATCCCAATACACGTGACAATAATAAATCAAACAATACTTTTCACTGTATCCCAATACACGTGACAATAATAAATCAAACAATACTTTTCACTGTATCCCAATACACGTGACAATAATAAATCAAACAATACTTTTCACTGTATCCCAATACACGTGACAATAATAAATCAAACAATACTTTTCACTGTATCCCAATACACGTGACAATAATAAATCAAACAATACTTTTCACTGTATCCCAATACACGTGACAATAATAAATCAAACAATACTTTTCACTGTATCCCAGTACACGTGACAATAATAAATCAAACAATACTTTTCACTGTATCCCAGTACACGTGACAATAATAAATCAAACAATACTTTTCACTGTATCCCAGTACACGTGACAATAATAAAATCAATACTTTTCACTGTATCCCAGTACACGTGACAATAATAAAATCAATACTTTTCACTGTATCCCAATACACGTGACAATAATAAATCAAACAATACTTTTCACTGTATCCCAGTACACGTGACAATAATAAATCAAACAGTACTTTTCACTGTATCCCAGTACACGTGACAATAATAAATCAAACAATACTTTTCACTGTATCCCAGTACACGTGACAATAATAAATCAAACAATACTTTTCACTGTATCCCAGTACACGTGACAATAATAAATCAAACAATACTTTTCACTGTATCCCAGTACACGTGACAATAATAAATCAAACAATACTTTTCACTGTATCCCAGTACACGTGACAATAATGAATCAAACAATACTTTTCACTGTATCCCAGTACACGTGACAATAATGAATCAAACAATACTTTTCACTGTATCCCAGTACACGTGACAATAATGAATCAAACAATACTTTTCACTGTATCCCAGTACACGTGACAATAATGAATCAAACAATACTTTTCACTGTATCCCAATACACGTGACAATAATAAATCAAACAATACTTTTCACTGTATCCCAATACACGTGTCAACAATAAATCAAACAATACTTTTCACTGTATCCCAGTACACGTGACAATAATAAATCAAACAATACTTTTCACTGTATCCCAGTACACGTGACAATAATAAATCAAACAATACTTTTCACTGTATCCCAGTACACGTGACAATAATAAATCAAACAATACTTTTCACTGTATCCCAATACACGTGACAATAATAAATCAAACAATACTTTTCACTGTATCCCAATACACGTGATAATAAATCAAACAATACTTTTCACCGTATCCCAGTACACGTGACAATAATAAATCAAACAATACTTTTCACTGTATCCCAATACACGTGATAATAAATCAAACAATACTTTTCACTGTATCCCAGTACACGTGACAATAATAAATCAAACAATACTTTTCACTGTATCCCAATACACGTGACAATAATAAATCAAACAATACTTTTCACCGTATCCCAGTACACGTGACAATAATAAATCAAACAATACTTTTCACTGTATCCCAGTACATGTGACAATAATAAATCAAACAATACTTTTCACTGTATCCCAGTACATGTGACAATAATAAATCAAACAATACTTTTCACTGTATCCCAGTACACGTGACAATAATAAATCAAACAATACTTTTCACTGTATCCCAGTACACGTGACAATAATAAATCAAACAATACTTTTCACTGTATCCCAATACACGTGATAATAAATCAAACAATACTTTTCACCGTATCCCAGTACACGTGACAATAATAAATCAAACAGTACTTTTCACTGTATCCCAGTACACGTGACAATAATAAATCAAACAATACTTTTCACTGTATCCCAGTACACGTGACAATAATAAATCAAACAATACTTTTCACTGTATCCCAATACACGTGATAATAAATCAAACAATACTTTTCACTGTATCCCAGTACACGTGACAATAATAAATCAAACAATACTTTTCACTGTATCCCAGTACACGTGACAATAATAAATCAAACAATACTTTTCACTGTATCCCAGTACACGTGACAATAATGAATCAAACAATACTTTTCACTGTATCCCAGTACACGTGACAATAATGAATCAAACAATACTTTTCACTGTATCCCAGTACACGTGACAATAATGAATCAAACAATACTTTTCACTGTATCCCAATACACGTGACAATAATAAATCAAACAATACTTTTCACTGTATCCCAATACACGTGTCAACAATAAATCAAACAATACTTTTCACTGTATCCCAGTACACGTGACAATAATAAATCAAACAATACTTTTCACTGTATCCCAGTACACGTGACAATAATAAATCAAACAATACTTTTCACTGTATCCCAGTACACATGACAATAATAAATCAAACAATACTTTTCACTGTATCCCAGTACACGTGACAATAATAAATCAAACAATACTTTTCACTGTATCCCAATACACGTGACAATAATAAATCAAACAATACTTTTCACTGTATCCCAATACACGTGATAATAAATCAAACAATACTTTTCACCGTATCCCAGTACACGTGACAATAATAAATCAAACAATACTTTTCACTGTATCCCAATACACGTGATAATAAATCAAACAATACTTTTCACCGTATCCCAGTACACGTGACAATAATAAATCAAACAATACTTTTCACTGTATCCCAGTACATGTGACAATAATAAATCAAACAATACTTTTCACTGTATCCCAGTACATGTGACAATAATAAATCAAACAATACTTTTCACTGTATCCCAGTACACGTGACAATAATAAATCAAACAATACTTTTCACTGTATCCCAATACACGTGACAATAATAAATCAAACAATACTTTTCACTGTATCCCAGTACATGTGACAATAATAAATCAAACAATACTTTTCACTGTATCCCAGTACATGTGACAATAATAAATCAAACAATACTTTTCACTGTATCCCAGTACATGTGACAATAATAAATCAAACAATACTTTTCACTGTATCCCAGTACATGTGACAATAATAAATCAAACAATACTTTTCACTGTATCCCAATACACGTGACAATAATAAATCAAACAATACTTTTCACTGTATCCCAGTACATGTGACAATAATAAATCAAACAATACTTTTCACCATATCCCAGTACATGTGACAATAATAAATCAAACCAAATAATTTCTTGAATTCAAGGGCAAAACTGTGCACCATCCATGGTCTCACCTAATCCCTGTATCACTTTTCTGTCCCATTTCCCTATGGATATCGGACAACTTGTTATTTGCCAGTGGGTGAAATTTGCTCTTGAATCCCATTTTCCCCTTAGCTCTGTCCAATGGGGCCTGAGGCTTCTCTTTCCCAGGACCTCGAACAGACCTGGTCATTGCCTGTTGCTGTATCGTGAGTGAATGTCAGTGTTATGATGTCTCTGAGATGTCAGGGTGCTTATCAGCATCCTGCAGCTATTCAGAGAACCAGCGAGTTCTTCCGATCAGCTTTATTTATGTGGAGCATTATATCTGAAGTGGCTGCGGGCCACAATTGTTTGATTTAATATTTATTCCATTAATGCAGTCAGCTCTCGGTCAAAGCACACCCACACTCAAAGTTTCAGCTAAAATAATAACATCATGAGCTAACCCCACTCCACCCCCCAAATCCAAGGGAATTACTCTGAAATGGTTAAGTGGTGGGATCTTATAGAAACTCCATTTGCAGCAGAGTGGGGGAAGCCTTCAAAGTAGGCCTCAATTGAGAGTGACAGGCTGGGTACAAAGTGGAGGAAGCCTTTGAATTAGGCCCCAGTTGGGATTGATGTACTGGTACAGAATGGAGGAAGCCTTTGAATTAGGCCCCAGTTGGGATTGATGTACTGGTACAGAATGGAGGAAGCCTTTGAATTAGGCCCCAGTTGGGATTGATGTACTGGTACAGAATGGAGGAAGCCTTTGAATAAGGCCCCAATTGGGAGGGACAGACTCAGGCCAGAGTGGAGGAAACCTTCAAAATAGGCCACAATTAGGAGTGATAGGCTTGGTACAGAGTGAGGGAAGTCTTGAGATAGGCCTCATTTGGGAGTGGAGAAAGCCTTTAAAATAGGCTGCAGTTGGGAGTGATGGACAGGGTCCAGGGCGAGGGAAGCTTTCAAGAAAGGCCGCAACTAGGAGTGACAGACTGGGTACAAGGTGCGAAAAGCCTTCAAAGTAGGCCACAGTTGAGAGTGATGGACTGAGTACACAGTGGGGGAAGCCTTCGAAATAGGCCCCAATTGAGAGAGATAGTTTGGGTACAGAGTGGAGGAGACCATCAAATTAGGTCTCAATTGGGAGTGAATGTCTTGGTATAGAGTGGAGGAAGCCTTTGAATTAGGCCTGAATTTGTAGGAGCACACTGGGTACAGAGTGAGGGAAGCCTGTGGAGTAGGCCTGAGCGCGAGGGAACTCCCGGGCGGGCTCTCACACTGCGGTGAGTTTTGTGGCGGGCCTGAAGTAATTAAGCTCACCAGCGCGGCCCTGCACTAACACAGTTAATAACCAATAAAGCAGGAGATGGAAAGTGAAGCTCATCAGACCCGATAAACTGAGATGGCCTTGAAGGCTTTATTCAGCGTTTAATATAGAAAGGTTGACTGACACTTTTATATCCGTGCGCTCTCTCGCTCGCTCTCTATCAACACAAACTATTCAGTCCTGGGGTGTTAAGCTTGGCGTAAAGAGGCATCAGATAGCAATTAGAGGCTGATTAGGAATCTTCCGTGTAGGCCGAGGCTTCCGGAAGGTTCTTGCGTTTTCCGATTCCGCCGGTTCTCCTTTGCGGGAGGTGTCGCGGGTTCCTTTTTTTCCAGAGAAGCGGTGGGGGAGGGGAAGGGAAAGGGTGGGAGGCGGGGCGACGAACGGGGAGGGCGAGAGAGTGGCAAAGGAACTGTCAATCCTCTTCCTCCAAATCACGTCTGCTGCCCCCTCCCTCCCCCCTCCCGCCACCTCGAGCAACCAGAGGATCGGGTGCCCTGCTCCGCGCACGGGGGGGGAGGGTATCACAGCAGGCAAACATTTCCGGAACCATCCGCAAGGATGGATAAATGCCCGCCCCCACCCCGCCTCCCCACGCCAGGGCAGGAGCTAAATCCCCTCAGCTTGGGCCCCGTTGGGGAAGACTTGCTCTAATTGCGCAGTCCCCTTTAAGAATTAAAGAGCTCCCTCAGTCAGATACATGGCGAATGGTACAGGACAGGGAGGGCGCACAATCTGTGCCAAATGACAGGGGGCGGGGGGAACAAGAGTCCTGGTACAGTCTCCCTCTCCTCAGCTGAGAGGCCTCTTAGATGACATTCTCAAAAAGCTGCATAGATCGCATTATCGTTTCGTCCTGGGAGAGAGAGAGAGAGAGAGAGAGAGGGTTTATTAGTGTCACATGTCGACTTACACCACAATGAAGTTACTGTGAAAATCCCCCAGTCGCCACACTCTGGCACCTGTTTGAGTTACACTGAGGAAGAATTCAACATTCCTCCACTCTATTCCTGTTATCCCACACATTTCCCATGGCCAATCCACCGAACCTACTCACCTTTGGACACTAAGGGACAATTTAGCATGGCCAATCCACCGAACCTACTCACCTTTGGACACTAAGGGACAATTCAGCATGGCCAATCCCCCTAACCTGCACATCTTTGGACACTAAGGGACAATTTAGCATGGCCAATCCACCTAACCTACACATCTTTGGGACACTAAGGGACAATTTAGCATGGCCAATCCACCTAACCCACACATCTTTGGACACTAAGGGACAATTTAGCATGGCCAATCCATCTAACCTGCACATCTTTGGACACTAAGGGACAATTTAGCATGGCCAATCCCCCTAACCTACACATCTTTGGACACGAAGGAACAATTTAGCATGGCCAATCCATCTAACCTGCACATCTTTGGACACTAAGGGACAATTCAGCATGGCCAATCCCCCTAACCTGCACATCTTTGGACACGAAGGAACAATTTAGCATGGCCAATCCATCTAACCTGCACATCTTTGGACACTAAGGGGCAATTTAGCATGGCCAATCCACCGAACCCGCACATCTTTGGACACTAAGGGACAATTTAGCATGGCCAATCCACCTAACCTGCACATCTTTGGACACTAAGGGGTAATTTAGCATGGCCAATCCATCTAACCTGCACATCTTTGGACACTAAGGGACAATTTAGCATGGCCAATCCACCGAACCCGCACATCTTTGGACACTAAGGGACAATTTAGCATGGCCAATCCCCCTAACCTGCACATCTTTGGACACTAAGGGACAATTTAGCACGGCCAATCCACCCTAACCTACACATCTTTGGACACTAAGGGACAATTTAGCATGGCCAATCCCCCTAACCTGCACATCTTTGGACACTAAGGGACAATTTAGCATGGCCAATCCCCCTAACCTGCACATCTTTGGACACTAAGGGACAATTTAGCATGGCCAATCCACCTAACCTGCACATCTTTGGACACTAAGGGACAATTTAGCATGGCCAATCCACCTAACCTGCACATCTTTGGACACTAAGGGACAATTTAGCATGGCCAATCCCCCTAACCTGCACATCTTTGGACACTAAGGGACAATTTAGCACGGCCAATCCACCCTAACCTACACATCTTTGGACACTAAGGGACAATTTAGCATGGCCAATCCCCCTAACCTGCACATCTTTGGACACTAAGGGACAATTTAGCATGGCCAATCCACCTCACCTACACATCTTTGGACACTAAGGGACAATTTAGCATGGCCAATCCACCTAACCTGGACATCTTTCGGACTGTGGGAGCAAACCCACACAGACACGGGGAGAATGTGCAAACTCCACACAGTGACCCAAGCCGGGAATCGAACCCTGGTCCCTGGCGCTGCGAGGCAGTATTTTCACTGTATCCTGTGACGATAATAAATCATTGAATACCTTTCAAAGAATCCTAAAGTGCAGGAGGTGGCCATTCAGCCCATTGAGTCTGTACCAGCCAGAATCCCACCCAGACTGTATCCCCATAACCCCAAATATTTACTTTAGCTCGTTCCCTTGACACTGAGGGGCAATTTAGCATGGCCAATCCACCTCAAACAAATCAAACCAAAAATCAAATCAAATTACAAAATTATGAAGGGACACAGTTTCAGAGAATTGGCTAAACAATCGGAAGGAGAAAGATTTGACATGAGGAGTTACTGTCATTTTGAACATGTTAGTGGGTAATGGATTCGCTCGTAACCTGCCCAAGGAACTGGATAAATCTGTGAAAATTTGCAAGACTTTGGGCGACAGTCAGACTGCTTGGAGAGCTGACTCAAAGGGCTAGCATGGGTACAGTGGGCCGAATGGCCTCCTTCTGTATTGCATGGAAAGCAGCCCTTCAGTTTGAACTGAGGGTGCACTCAGACGCTGTAACAACTTGAGACAGGCAAACGAGGTGCGCCTGTTAGAGTGCGAACTCCCCTGATTAAGGGCCAAATTAGGGAGCCTCTTGCTTTGTACTTAACCAGGCGCGCCAGTTCCTCTGGCACCCCTAATGCAGACTCCAAACTGAAAGCACTCTGTCTGCTCCTGTCAGACTTGGAAATAAAGGGATTTTGGTGAAGGGACTTCTGCCTCTGAGGATTTATTTCAGGCACATCGCTCGAATGGCTTGTTCTGCCAGGCTGTAGCGACACTTACCTTTTGGCAGGTCTGCAAGAATTCGTCAATTGTTACCACTCCATCCTGGTTCCTGTCCATCTTCTGGGTGGGGCGGGGAATGGTGTGGTGGGAGAGGAAGACATAACAATTAGTTTCTGGCTGCGTAGCGTACTGAAAATTGCAATATGCATTTTTGTCTCGGTGCGGCTACCTTACACACTTGTACCAGCAGAGCGAGTCTGCTCGGAAGAGACCAGCAAAAGACCTCAGTCTAACAGCTCAGTGTAGTTCAAAATCTAAATATGTCTGGCTGAATAGCAAACTGTTTCAGTCCCGAGTACTTCACAAGGTTTTGTGTCTCTGTGCACACCCATTTCCAGATTTACTGCCAATACATTTGCACTGTTGACTCAAAGGCACAATGTTGGGAGTTCCATCCCCGCTCCGGGGCAAAACAAATCAAGGCTGACACTGTGCTGCAGCGCTGCAGGAGTGCTGCACTGTCAGTGGTGCTACCTTTCAGATGAGACGATAAACCAAGGGCCCGGGTTCCTATGTGGATGAATGGAAAAGGCCTCATGGCCCTATTTTGCAACTGCCCTGAGTTGTTAGACATATATCTTTTGTTTTTCACTTCCTAGCAGACTCCCTCTGCTGGTACAAGTTGCATTGGTTAACGCCAGGCTCCTGGCCAATCTTTGCTCTTCAGTGAGCGTCGCGAACAGAAACAGATGCTCTTGTCTCGATCTTGCGCCAGTTGGTGGGATCTTGCTGTGCGTAAGATGGCTGCTGAGTTCCCTCCATAGCGTCACTGCACGTCTAATGAATCTCATTGGCTGCAAAGCCCTTTGAAGGGGAACATGATTCGGACAGGCTGAGTGTGTGGGCACCTGTGGATCAATGTGAGGTGATCCACTTTGGTAGCAATAACAGGAAGGTAGATTATTACTTGACTGGGTGTAAGTTGAGAGAGGCGGAGACTCAACGAGACCTTGGTGTCCTCGTGCATCAGTCGCTGAAAGTAAGCGTGCAGGTACAGCAGGCAGTAAAGAAGGCAAATGGTATGTTTGTCTCCATAACGAGAGGATTTGAGTACAGGGATAGGGATGTTTTACTGCAATTGTACAGGGCATTGGTGAGGCCACACCTGGAGTATTGTGTGCAGTTTTGGTCTCCTTATCTGAGGAAGGATGTCCTTGCTATCGAGGGAGTACAGCGAAGGTTTACCAGGCTGATTCCTGGGATGGCAGGTCTGTCATATGAGGAGAGACTAAGTCGGTTAGGATTATATTCACTGGAGTTTAGAAAAGTGAGAGGGGATCTGATAGAAACTTATAAAATTCTAACAGGGTTAGACAGGGTAGATTCAGAAAGAATGTTCCCGATGGTGGGGGGAGCCCAGAACTAGGGGTCATAGTTTGAGGATAAGGGGTAAACCTTTTAGAACTGAGGTGAGGAGAAATTTCTTCACCCAGAGGGTGGGGAATGTGTGGAATTCACTCCCACAGAAAGTAGTTGAGGCCAAAACATTGTGTAATTTCAAGAAGGAATTAGATTTCACTGTTGGGACTAAAGGGATACGGCGGGGGGGAGGGGGGATCAGGATATTGAATTTGATGATCCAAATGAATGGCAGAGCAGGCTGGACGGGCGGAATGGCCTCCTCCTGCTACTATGGGGCTGGCACTACATGAGTGTAAAGTCTCCTTTCTCTGTCCATACCTGGAAGAACTTCTCCATGTGTTCAATGGGTGCATCTTGATGCAGGATGGGATACGTGTATTGGCCCATCATATCGTAGATTGACTGAATGATCGCTAACATCTCCTGTGGGGTGAAACACAAGACAGGAGAACGTTATCCCGGAATAATACTGCCGTCCCAGTCAACCATCTGGGAATCATACAATCCGACAAGGCAGAGAAAGGTCATTCGAGACCACAAACCCACCCAGGCCCTATCCCCATAACCCCACACACTTACCCTGCTAATCCCCCTGACAGTAAGGGACAATTTAGCATGGCCAATCCACCTAACCTGTACATCGTTGGACACTAAGGGACAATTTAGCATGGCCAATCCACCTAACCTACACATCTTTGGACACTAAGGGGTAATTTAGCATGGCCAATCCACCTAACCTGCACATCTTTGGACACTAAGGGACAATTTAGCATGGCCAATCCCCCTAACCCGCACATCGTTGGACACTAAAGGACAATTTAGCATGGCCAATCCCCCTAACCTGCACATCTTTGGACACTAAGGGGCAATTTAGCATGGCCAATCCATCTAACCTGCACATCTTAATACACAAAGGGACAATTTAGCATGGCCAATCCACCTAACCTGCACACCTTTGGACACTAAGGGGCAATTTAGCATGGCCAATCCACCTCACCTACACATCTTTGGACACTAAGGGACAATTCAGCATGGCCAATCCACCTAACCTGCACATCTTTGGACACTAAGGGGCAATTTAGCATGGCCAATCCCCCTAACCTGCACATCTTTGGACACTAAGGGGCAATTTAGCATGGCCAATCCACCTAACCTGCACATCTTTGGACACTAAGGGGCAATTTAGCATGGCCAATCCACCTAACCGACACATCTTTGGACACTAAGGGGCAATTTAGCATGGCCAATCCCCCTAACCTGCACATCTTTGGACACTAAGGGGCAATTTAGCATGGCCAATCCACCTAACCTGCACATCTTTGGACACTAAGGGGCAATTTAGCATGGCCAATCCACCTAACTATTCTAAGTCTGAATGAATTTGCTTTGCTCGGGCAGAGTGTGTATGGTGTAATATTTCAGTGAGTTCGGTGCAGACCCGATGGGCTGAAGGGCCTCTTTCTGCACTGTAGGGTTTCTATGATTCTTTTCTATGATTGGGAGGATGATTGCGGTAAATATACGGACTTACGGGGATAGGGCCTGTGAAGCTGAGTCTGTTCAGGCTTGATAGGCCGAATGGCCTCCTACTGCACTGTCGGGAATCTGAGGGCAGGATTTTCCAGCTGCGCTCACCCCAAGGCTGGATTTTTGCATCGGTGGCGGACGGGATGGGAAAAATTTTGCCCTGCGGACTCTGTTCGTGCACACTAGAATTCATGCACCTGGATGCCCAGATCCCTCTACATCTCAGGGCTAAATGTTAAATTGATCTGTCTGGGATGAAGTGAGAATAAACTATTTAAATATATTTCTAAAACCTACAAGGCACAGGACGTTTCCCAGATACATTTCAGGCAGTTTTTATCTCCAGCGTAGATTGCGGTGAGAGTTCCCTACCTCCTTGGTGATGTAGCCATCCTTGTTGATATCGTACAGATTGAACGCCCAGTTGAGTTTCTCGTGCACGGTCCCACGCAACAACACAGAGAGGCCAATCACAAAATCCTGAGGAGAAGGGGAGAATGTTCAATTAACGCAGAACTGGGCTTGGTTTGAGAAGACAGAAAGCAGTGGTGGAAGGGTGCTTTTCAGAATGGAGTGGCATTCCTCAGGGATCAGTGCTCTGTGGTTTGGATCATGCATCAAAATATCTGGAGGAAAATGTTGTGGGGGGGGCGGGGGGCTTTGATGAGTAAATTTGCAGATGACGTGAAGAATGGTGGAGGTGCCGTTGGGCAAGCTGTGTGTAAAGATTTGGAGGATTGAGTGCAGTTCTGGTCGCCACACTACCAGAAGGATGTGGAAGCTTTGGAGAGAGTGCAAAGAAGGTTCACCAGGATGTTGCCTGGTCTCGAGGGTGTTGGTTATGAGGAGAGGTCGGATAAACTGGGATTGTTTTCACTGGAAAGACAGAACAAAGAACAACACAGCCTGGGAAACAGGCCCTTGGGCCTGCGCCGCCATTTTAACATGATGAGTCCCCTCTCCACCCATATCCCTTGTCTGTGCTTATGGTCATCCACACTGAGGGGAGACTAATTTCGGGACAATTTGTTCTACCAATCAGCCTAACAGCACATCTTTGGGGTGTGGGAGGAAACCGGAGGGGAGACCTGGTCTACAAAATGATGAGAGGCACAGACAGGGTGGATAGTTAGAGGCTTTTTCCCCAGGGTGGAAGGGTCAGTTACAAGAGCACACAGGTTCAAGGTGAGAGAGGGATGGTTTAAGGGAGATGTGTGGGGGAGGTTTTTCACACCGAGAGTGGGTGGGTGCCTGGAACACGCTGCCAGAGGAGATGTACTGTCTTCTGGATGGGTACAGGAATAGGGAGGGAATAGAGGGATGGAAAGCATGTGTCGGCACAGGCTTGGTGGGCCAAAGGGCCTGTTCCTGTGCCGTATTGTTCTTTGTTCCATGTTCTGTCAAAGTGCAAGACCATTAGACAACCCCCCACCCAGCCTGTGTAGACCAACATTGGATCTTGGAGACAGCTGGCACCTTGCTCTCTCTCTCTCTGCCTTGTCTTGGATCTCTGGAACTTCACCCTCCAACACAGAATCCAAGCTGCAATGAGGGTCTTGTGGCACAAAGGGTGAGGGACCCCGTCTCGGCACCCAGAGGATTGGGGTTCGAGACCTACCCCAGGATTTGGAGGCCAAGGTAATTGCCAGGAGTATTGTGGAGACCAGTTTTGGTGTCCTTATCTGAGGAAGGATGTCCTTGCTATAGAGGGAGTATAGAGAAGGTTTACCAGGCTGATTCCTGGGATGGCAGGTCTGTCATATGAGGAGAGACTAAGTCAGTTAGGATTATATTCACTGGAGTTTAGAAGAGTGAGAGGGGATCTCATAGAAACTTATAAAATTCTAACAGGGTTAGACAGGGTAGATTCAGAAAGAATGTTCCCGATGGTGCGGGGAGTCCAGAACTAGGGGTCATAGTTTGAGGATAAGGGGTAAACCTTTTAGAACTGAGGTGAGGAGAAATTTCTTCACCCAGAGGGTGGTGAATGTGTGGAATTCACTCCCACACAAAGTAGTTGAGGCCAAAATATTATTTTTGGGGCAACACAGTATCACAGTGGTGAGGCACTGCTGCTTCACAGTGTCAGGGATCCGGGTTCAATTCCCGGCTCGGGTCACTGTCTGTGTGGAGTTTGCACATTCTCCCCGTGTCTGCGTGGGTTTCCCCCGGATGCTCCGGTTTCCTCCCACAGTCCAAAGATGTGAGGGTTAGGTGGATTGGCCGTGCTAAAATTGCCCCTTAGTGTCCAGGGATGTGTAGGTTAGAGGGATTAGCAGGCAAAATATGTAGGGATATGGGGGTAGGGCCTGGGTGGGATTGTGGTCAGTGAGGACTCGATGGGCCAAAGGGCCTCTTTCTGGAGGGTTCTATGATTCTATGATTGCCACAGAGGAGGCGGGGTCACTGAGTGTGTCTAAGACAGAGATAGATCGGTTCCTGATTGGTAAGGGGGGGGGGGTCAAAGGTTATGGGAAAAGGGTTAGAAACTTATAGCCATGATCGAATGGGCCAAATGGCCTAATTCTGCTCCGATATCTTCCGGTCTTTGCAGAAGGGTGAACCCATGGCAAGATTTAACATTATTGAGTAGGGATTCCTGTTGGAGAGGTAGTGGAAGTGGATACGATGGTTAGTATGTCGGGAATAGAGGGATATGGTCCCCGGGAAGGGTAGGGGGTTTTAGTTCAGTCGGTGCAGGCTTGGAGGGGCCGAAGGGCCTGTTCCCGTGCTGGAATTTTCTTTGACCTTCGGACTGGGAAAGTAAGGATTCCAGAGAGGTTGGAGTTGTGGCAAAGAGCCAGGCCGGATGGGCTGAATGGCCTCCCTCTCCCCAGGCGTTGCCGATCTTCCTCTGGCCTCTCACCTCAAACCGAATTGCCCCACTGCGGTCTGTGTCGAAGGCGTTGAAGAGGAAGTGTGCGTAGGTGGTTGCGTCTGGAAGAAGAGGTTAGGGAGGTTCACTTCGCTGAACTGACTTGTGACAATCACACCCAAAATCCACACAAACAAACACTCCTTTACATAAGAACATAAGAAATAGGAGCAGGAGTAGGCCATCTAGCCCTTCGAGCCTGCCCCGCCATTCAATAAGATCATGGCTGATCTGTCGTGGCTCAGTTCCACTTTCCCGCCCTCTCCCCATAACCCTTAATCCCTTCTCTTATCAAAAACCCAACAACCCGCTTCTTAAAAATATTTAGCGAGGCAGCCTCCACCACTTCAACGGGCAGAGAATTCCAGAGATTCACCACCCTTTGAGTGAAGAAGTTCCTCCTCAACTCCGTTCTAAACCGCCCCCCCCCTTTATCTTGAGGCTCTGCCCCCTAGTCCTACTGTCTTTTTTGAGCGGGAAGAGTCTCTCCACCTCTATCCTATCCATCCCATTCATCATCTTATACGTCTCAATGAGATCTCCCCTCATTCTTCTAAACTCTAACGAGTACAAGCCTAGTTTATTCAGCCTCTCCTCATAGCTCAACCCCCTCAACTCCGGTATCAGCCTAGTAAACCTCCTCTGCACTCCCTCCAAGGCCAAAATATCCTTGCGCAGGTGCGGCGCCCAAAACTGCACACAGTACTCCAGCTGCGGCCTCACCAATGCCCTATACAGCCGCAGCAAGACCTCCCTACTTTTATATTCAATCCCCCTCGCTATGAAGGCCAGCATCCCATTCGCCTTCCTGACCACCTGCTGCACCTGCAGGCTGGGTTTTTGCGACTCATGCACAAGGACCCCGAGGTCCCTCTGCACCGTCGCCTGCTGCAGTTTTTCGCCACGTAAGTAATAATCCTTCCTACCATTATTCCTACCAAAGTGGACCACCTCACACTTGCCAACATTAAATTCCATTTGCCATTTCCTGGCCCATTCGCCCAGCCTATCTAGATCCTTCTGCAGACTCTCCACACCCTCCGCACAATTTGCCGTTCCACCAATCTTGGTGTCATCAGCAAATTTCGACACCCTGCACTCGGTTCCCTCCTCCAGATCATCTATATAAATGGTAAATAGCTGAGGCCCCAGCACCGACCCCTGGGGCACTCCACTAGTCACCAACCGCCAATCCGAATAGCACCCATTGACCCCCACTCTCTGCCTCCTATTTGACAACCAATCCTCTATCCACGCTAACACCCTACCCCCAACTCCATGCCCCCTGACCTTCTGCAATAACCTCTTGTGAGGTACTTTGTCAAACGCCTTCTGAAAATCAAGAAAGACCACATCCACCGGCTCTCCTCTATCCACCGCCCTAGACACATCCTCATAGAACTCCAATAAATTTGTCAGACACGACTTCCCTTTAATGAAACCGTGCTGCGTCTGCTCTATCAAGCAATTCCCCTCAAGATGCCTCGCTATTTCCTCCTTGATGACGGATTCTAACATTTTACCTACAACAGACATTAAACTAACCGGCCTATAATTCCCTGCCTTTTGCCTGGCACCCTTCTTAAACAACGGCGTAACATTAGCCGTTTTCCAATCCTCCAGCACTTCCCCGGAATCCAGCGATGTCTGGAAAATAACCACCAAGGCATCCACTATCGTCCGACCCAGTGTGGCAAAGGACGGATCGGGTGAGTCCAGTATAACTACCATCCGTACGCTCAGCAGCCAGGATTTGAATGGGATGTGGGAGTCACTGGCGAGGCCCAGTCCTTCCTGCCCATCCCTACGTGCCCCGTGAGAAGGTGGTGGGTGAGCCGCCATCTTGAAGGACAGCATTCCAGGAATCATAGAATCCCTACGGTGCAGAAGGATTTGTCCCACCGACGTCTGCACCGTCATCCCCGTCACCCCACATATTGACCCCACTAACCCCCTCTCAAACAGGGGACAATTTAGCACGGCCAATCCACCTAACCTGCACATCTTTGGACATTAAGGGACAATTTAGCATGGCCAATCCACCTAACCTGCACATCTTTGGACATTAAGGGACAATTTAGCATGGCCAATCCACCTAACCTGCACATCTTTGGACATTAAGGGACAATTTAGCATGGCCAATCCACCTAACCTACACATCTTTGGACACTAAGGGACAATTTAGTATGGCCAATCCACCTAACCTGCACATCTTTGGACATTAAGGGACAATTTAGCATGGCCAATCCACCTAACCTGCACATCTTTGGACACTAAGGGACAATTTAGCATGGCCAATCCACCTAACCTACACATCTTTGGACTGTGGGAGGAAACCCACGCAGACACGGGGAGAACGTGCAAACTCCACACAGACAGTGACCCGAGTGGGGAATCAAACCCTGGCGCTGTGAGACAGTGGTGCTAAGCACTGTACTCCACACAGACAGTGACCCGAGTGGGGAATCGAACCCTGGCGCTGTGAGACAGTGGTGCTAAGCACTGTACTCCACACAGACAGTGACCCGAGTGGGGAATCGAACCCTGGCGCTGTGAGACAGTGGTGCTAAGCACTGTACCACCCCATGTAACAGTTTCCAAGGTTCTGTGAAATGATAGGTTGGGTTAGTCTAAAGTTGAATATTTCACTGATAAATTCTGTGACGGAGACATTTCTTCACCCAGTGGAATTCATTCCCACAGGAAGTAGTTGATGCTAAAACATTGAATGTATTCCAGAGGCGGCTGGATATAGCACTCGGGGCGAATGGGATCAAAGGGAGAAAGCAGGATGAGGCGATTGAGTTGGACAATCAGCCATGATGGTGATGGAGCAGGCTCGATGGGCCAAATGGCCACCTCCTGCTCCGATCTTCTATGTTTCTATGTTTGAAAAGTATTTCATTGGCTTTACGTGGGATACCTTGCACGGAATGTCCTGGTAAATCCCATCCCTCTGTATAAACGGAATATTACTACATGTGATCATGGCCTTCTTACCTCCTTGTGGGAAGAACTGGGAGTAAATGGCTTTGAACGTTTCCTCGTCCACCATCCCGCTGGGACACTCCTGCGGAAAGATGAAAAGTTCCCGGTTACGCCCCTGCCTCTCGGCTCCGAATTTGGCAATCCTGTCATGCGGGATCCGAAGGTGCGTCACAGCGCGAGGTGGGGTAGGCTGAAGCATTCTCAAACTGCCCTCAGGGTTTATCCTGCAACGTTTGAGACGTTCCCTCATCCTGGTCCATCCCGGCCTTGGATATGATCAATAACCCCTCTCCCTGGGGCGGAGAATTCCCCAGGTCAGACACACTCGGAGAGAAGAAATTCTTCCTGGAATCCCCACCGCACAGAAGGAGGCCATAAAGCTCAATGGCTCTGCATTGACCACAATCCCACCCAGACCCTATCCCCAGAACCCTTCTTATTTACCCTGCTAACATGGCCAATCCCCCCAACCCACACATCTTTGGACACTAAGGGACAATTTAGCATGGCCAATCCCCCCAACCCACACATCTTTGGACACTAAGGGACAATTTAGCATGGCCAATCCCCCTAACCTGCACATCTTTGGACACTAAGGGGCAATTTAGCATGGCCAATCCACCTAACCTGCACATCTTTGGACACTAAGGGGCAATTTAGCATGGCCAATCCCCCCAACCCACACATCTTTGGACACTAAGGGGCAATTTAGCATGGCCAATCCCCCTAACCTACACATCTTTGGACACTAAGGGGCAATTCAGCATGGCCAATCCCCTAACCTACACATCTTTAAACACTGAGGGACAATTTAGCATGGCTAATCCACCTAACCTACACATCTTTGGACACTGAGGGACAATTTAGCATGGCTAATCCACCTAACCTACACATCTTTGGACACTAAGGGGCAATTTAGCATGACCAATCCACCTAACCTACACATCTTTGGACACTAAGGGACAATTTAGCATGGCCAATCCCCCTAACCTGCACATCTTTGGACACTAAGGGGCAATTTAGCATGGCCAATCCCCCTAACCTACACATCTTTGGACACTAAGGGGCAATTCAGCATGGCCAATCCCCTAACCTACACATCTTTAAACACTGAGGGACAATTTAGCATGGCTAATCCACCTAACCTACACATCTTTGGACACTAAGGGGCAATTTAGCATGGCCAATCCACCTAACCTACACATCTTTGGACACTAAGGGACAATTTAGCATGGCCAATCCACCTAACCTGCACATCTTTGGACACTAAGGGGCAATTTAGCATGGCCAATCCACCTAACCTACACATCTTTGGACACTAAGGGACAATTTAGCATGGCCAATCCACCTAACCTACACATCTTTGGACACTAAGGGACAATTTAGCATGGCCAATCCACCTAACCTGCACATCTTTGGACACTAAGGGGCAATTTAGCATGGCCAATCCACCTAACCTGCACATCTTTAAACACTAAGGGACAATTTAGCATGGCCAATCCACCTAACCTGCACATCTTTGGACACTAAGGGACAATTTAGCATGGCCAATCCACCTAACCTGCACATCTTTGGACACTAAGGGGCAATTTAGCATGGCCAATCCACCTAACCTGCACATCTTTAAACACTAAGGGACAATTTAGCATGGCCAATCCACCTAACCTGCACATCTTTAAACACTAAGGGGCAATTTAGCATGGCCAATCCACCTAACCTGCACATCTTTAAACACTAAGGGACAATTTAGCATGGCCAATCCCCCTAACCTCCACATCTTTGGACACTAAGGGGCAATTTAGCATGGCCAATCCCCCAACCCACACATCTTTAAACACTAAGGGGCAATTTAGCATGGCTAATCCACCTAACCTGCACATCTTTAAACACTAAGGGACAATTTAGCATGGCCAATCCACCTAACCTGCACATCTTTAAACACTAAGGGACAATTTAGCATGGCCAATCCCCCTAACCTCCACATCATTGGACACTAAGGGGCAATTTAGCATGGCCAATCCCCCAACCCACACATCTTTAAACACTAAGGGACAATTTAGCATGGCCAATCCCCCAACCCACACATCTTTAAACACTAAGGGGCAATTTAGCATGGCTAATCCACCTAACCTGCACATCTTTGGACACTAAGGGACAATTTAGCATGGCCAATCCACCTAACCTACACATCTTTAAACACTAAGGGGCAATTAGCACGGCCAATCCCCCTAACCTACACATCTTTGGACACTAAGGGGCAATTTAGCATGGCCAATCCCCCTAACCTACACATCTTTGGACACTAAGGGGCAATTTAGCATGGCCAATCCACCTAACCTGCACATCTTTGGACACTAAGGGGCAATTTAGCATGGCCAATCCACCTAACCTGCACATCTTTGGACACTAAGGGACAATTTAGCATGGCCAATCCACCTAACCTACACATCTTTGGACACTAAGGGACAATTTAGCATGGCCAATCCACCTAACCTGCACATCTTTGGACACTAAGGGACAATTTAGCATGGCCAATCCACCTAACCCACACATCTTTGGACACTAAGGGGCAATTTAGCACGGCCAATCCACCTAACCTACACATCTTTGGACTGTGAGAGGAAACTGGAGCACCCAGAGGAAACGCGAGCAGACACAGGGAGAACGTGCAAACTCCACACAGACAGTGACCCGAGCCAGGAATGGAACCCAGGTCCCCGGCGCTGTGAGGCAGCAGTGCTTACCATTGTGTCACTGTGCCACCCTCCTCGTCCCCTCCTCTGTTGGGAGACCCTTTATTCCGAAACTGCGCTCCCCCAACCCACTCCTCAATCTCAATTCTCTCGCAGTGGGGGGGTGCAAAAAGAAACTAAGGGGGGGGTGTTTTCCTATCCTGCCCGCCATGGGAATGGTAGCGGGAGGGATTTCACGGCGTTGGGATTGAGTGCAACCAAAAAAGATTCCACCCATCATCTCAGGATCTTACACCGTACAGGGGATGCCAATAGGCCTTACGTACATTCTTGAAGCCTCTGTAAAGTGATTGGATCTCCTTCCTGGTGAACTTAGTCCTCGCTCGCAGCTCATCCAGTCCCTCGGGCTGGTGTCTCACCATCGATAGTTCCTCATCGATCTCCCCGCAGTCTGTGGAGAGATGGGAGAATTGAATCCAGACGGCGAAAAGCCTCAATAACTAGGCCCACTCATCAACTGACCCTCCCTCCCTGCAATTGAGCGTTTATTTTATTCCTTCACCATCGGTTCACAAATGGGAGCGATAAATATTTCATCTTTTTGCCTCAGATGCTGAGATAGAGCCCAAGGACAGTAAGAGATCTGATCTTAAAGGAACTGGGATCAGAATGCAATCACAACCATTAGAAATTGATTAATATTCATCGATTTACTTCTATATCTGAAACACATAATTGCATGTGCTCGTTTATTGATAAGATTTGGGGGTGTCTAAGGGGGTTTAACTGTGGGGAGCCTGGGTTGTCATGGCAATGGGCCTTTCTCTTTTCATGCCGGGCTGAAGCCTGGAATTTTGGATAGCTTTGGCGCCATCTTCCCATCATGCCTGGCTAACGCAGAAAGGTTAGGATCATAGAAACCCTACAGTGCAGAAGGAGGCCATTCGACCCATCGATTCTGCACCGACCACCATCCCACCCTATCCTCATAACCCCCCCATGCATTTACCCTAGCTAATCCCCCTGACACTAAGGAACAATTTAGCATGGCCAATCCACCTAACCTGCACATCTTTGGACACTAAGGGACAATTTAGCATGGCCAATCCACCTAACCTGCACATCTTTGGACACTAAGGGACAATTTAACATGGCCAATCCACCTAACCTGCACATCTTTGGACACTAAGGGACAATTTAGCATGGCCAATCCACCTAACCTACACATCTTTGGACACTAAGGGACAATTTAGCATGGCCAATCCACCTAACCTGCACATCTTTGGACACTAAGGGACAATTTAACATGGCCAATCCACCTAACCTGCACATCTTTGGACACTAAGGGACAATTTAACATGGCCAATCCACCTAACCTGCACATCTTTGGACACTAAGGGGCAATTTAGCATGGCCAATCCACCTAACCTGCACATCTTTGGACACTAAGGGGCAATTTAGCATGGTCAATCCACCTAACCTGCACATCTTTGGACACTAAGGGACAATTTAACATGGCCAATCCACCTAACCTACACATCTTTGGACACTAAGGGACAATTTAGCATGGCCAATCCACCTAACCTACACATCTTTGGACACTAAGGGACAATTTAGCATGGCCAATCCACCTAACCTACACATCTTTGGACACTAAGGGGCAATTTAACGTGGCCAATCCACCTAATCTACACATCTTTGGACACTAAGGGACAATTTAGCATGGCCAATCCACCTAACCTGCACATCTTTGGACACTAAGGGACAATTTAGCATGGCCAATCCACCTAACCTGCACATCTTTGGACAAGAAGGAGCAATTTAGCATGGCCAATCCACCTAACCTGCACATCTTTGGACACTAAGGGACAATTTAGCATGGCCAATCCACCTAACCTACACATCTTTGGACACTAAGGGACAATTTAGCATGGCCAATCCACCTAACCTGCACATCTTTGGACACTAAGGGACAATTTAGCATGGCCAATCCACCTAACCTACACATCTTTGGACACTAAGGGACAATTTAGCATGGCCAATCCACCTAACCTGCACATCTTTGGACACTAAGGGACAATTTAGCATGGCCAATCCACCTAACCTGCACATCTTTGGACAAGAAGGAGCAATTTAGCATGGCCAATCCACCTAACCTGCACATCTTTGGACACTAAGGGACAATTTAGCATGGCCAATCCACCTAACCTGCACATCTTTGGACACTAAGGGACAATTTAGCATGGCCAATCCACCTAACCTACACATCTTTGGACACTAAGGGACAATTTAGCATGGCCAATCCACCTAACCTGCACATCTTTGGACACTAAGGGACAATTTAGCATGGCCAATCCACCTAACCTGCACATCTTTGGACACTAAGGGACAATTTAGCATGGCCAATCCACCTAACCTACACATCTTTGGACACTAAGGGACAATTTAGCATGGCCAATCCACCTAACCTACACATCTTTGGACACTAAGGGGCAATTTAGCATGGCCAATCCACCTAACCTGCACATCTTTGGACACTAAGGGACAATTTAGCATGGCCAATCCACCTAACCTACACATCTTTGGACACTAAGGGACAATTTAGCATGGCCAATCCACCTAACCTACACATCTTTGGGCACTAAGGGGCAATTTAGCATGGCCAATCCACCTAACCTGCACATCTTTGGACACTAAGGGACAATTTAGCATGGCCAATCCCCCTAACCTGCGCATCTTTGGACACTAAGGGGCAATTTAGCATGGCCAATCCACCTAACCTACACATCTTTGGACACTAAGGGACAATTTAGCATGGCCAATCCACCTAACCTACACATCTTTGGACACTAAGGGGCAATTTAGCATGGCCAATCCCCCTAACCTACACATCTTTGGACACTAAGGGGCAATTTAGCATGGCCAATCCACCTAACCTGCACATCTTTGGACACTAAGGGACAATTTAGCATGGCCAATCCACCTAACCTACACATCTTTGGGCACTAAAGGGCAAATTAGCATGGCCAATCCACCTAACCTGCACATCTTTGGACACTAAGGGGCAATTTAGCATGGCCAATCCACCTAACCTGCACATCTTTGGACACTAAGGGGCAATTTAGCATGGCCAATCCACCTAACCTGCACATCTTTGGACACTAAGGGGCAATTTAGCATGGCCAATCCACCTAACCTACACATCTTTGGACACTAAGGGACAATTTAGCATGGCCAATCCACCTAACCTACATATCTTTGGGCACTAAAGGGCAAATTAGCATGGCCAATCCACCTAACCTGCACATCTTTGGACACTAAGGGGCAATTTAGCATGGCCAATCCACCTAACCTGCACATCTTTGGACACTAAGGGGCAATTTAGCATGGCCAATCCACCTAACCTACACATCTTTGGACACTAAGGGACAATTTAGCATGGCCAATCCCCCTAACCTACACATCTTTGGACACTAAGGGACAATTTAGCATGGCCAATCCCCCTAACCTACACATCTTTGGACACTAAGGGACAATTTAGCATGGCCAATCCCCCTAACCTACACATCTTTGGACACTAAGGGACAATTTAGCATGGCCAATCCCCCTAACCTACACATCTTTGGACACTAAGGGACAATTTAGCATGGCCAATCCACCTAACCTACACATCTTTGGGCACTAAAGGGCAAATTAGCATGGCCAATCCACCTAACCTACACATCTTTGGGCACTAAAGGGCAATTTAGCATGGCCAATCCACCTAACCTACACATCTTTGGACACTCAGGGGCAATTTAGCATGGCCAATCCCCCAAACCTGCACACCTTTAGACACTGAGGGGCAATTTAGCATGGCCAATCCCCCTAACCTACACATCTTTGGACACTAAGGGGCAATTTAGCATGGCCAATCCACCTAACCCACACATCTTTGTACACTAAGGGACAATTTAGCATGGCCAATCCATCTAACCTACACATCTTTGTACACTAAGGGACAATTCAGTATGGCCAATCCACCTAACCTGCACATCTTTGGACACTAAGGGGCAATTTAGCATGGTCAATCCACCTAACCTACACATCTTTGGACACTAAGGGGCAATTTAGCATGGCCAATCCACCTAACCTGCACATCTTTGGACACTAAGGGACAATTTAGCATGGCCAATCTACCCAACCTGCACATCTTTGGACACTAAGGGACAATTTAGCATGGCCAATCCCCCTAACCTACACATCTTTGGACACTAAGGGACAATTTAGCATGGCCAATCCCCCTAACGTACACATATTTGGACACTAAGGGACAATTTAGCATGGCCAATCCACCTAACCTACACATCTTTGGACACTAAGGGACAATTTAGCATGGCCAATCCACCTAACCTACACATCTTTGGACACTAAGGGACAATTTAGCATGGCCAATCCCCCGAACCTACACATCTTTGGACACTAAGGGACAATTTAGCATGGCCAATCCCCCTAACCTACACATCTTTGGACACTAAGGGACAATTTAGCATGGCCAATCCACGTAACCTACACATCTTTGGACACTAAGGGACAATTTAGCATGGCCAATCCACCTAACCTGCACATCTTTGGACACTAAGGGACAATTTAGCATGGCCAATCCACCTAACCTACACATCTTTGGGCACTAAAGGGCAAATTAGCATGGCCAATCACCCTAACCTGCACATCTTTGGGCACTAAAGGACAAATTAGCATGGCCAATCCACCTAACCTACATTTCTTTAGAGTGTGGGAGGAAACCGGAGCACCAGGTGGAAACCCACGCAGACACGGGGAGAACGTGCAGACTCTGGACTGACAGTGAAGCAAGTCAGAAGTTGAACCCCGGTCCCTGGTGCTGTGAGGCAGCAGTGCTAACCCACTGTGTTGCCCTATTGGGTGGATTGATATCGCACCTGGTAGGTCACATCGCACTTTCCTTACCCACCAAGCACTGAGGCAGGTATTGGACCTACATCGCCCAGTCTTAAATTACACCCTCACCTTGTAGTTCCTTCATGGCCTGGATTCACAAGGTCCCCACCCATCTCCCCAGAGCACCCCGACTGATTTTGGCCATCTTGCCCTACTCCCACTACAGCAAGGATGTCAACTGGAAAAGCAAATTATCCAGCATCCGTTTTCAACCTGCCGACCTCCACAAGGGAATTGGACTTGGATCCATGTGGAAGAACAATTCTTCTCCCCATGGATATTTTTCCCTGTGAATCATTTTCTCCGTCCCAGATGGGTCCAGTGGGGGGCGGGCAACACAGCGAGCCTTGTTTTGAATGTGCGCGAATAAACTAACCCTCTGAGTTCGTGTAATCACAAAAGGGGGGTTATTAATAGAAAATTGGAACACAGACAAGCAGAGGGGATGGGAAGTACGTCGCCACTTACAAAGGGGGAACAAATCAGAAACGCCTTCCTGTTTGTTTAAATTAGCTCCCCCCCCGCAACCCTGGTCTCGAACGATACGAACACTGGGCTAACGGGAGGAGTTTTGCAAGCTGGCTTTTCACAGAGTTCCTTCTCCAATTCTCGTCAGATCGAATGTCACTGCTAACTCTATTTTTAATCTACATTGTACTCAAAATAGCCTGGAGTGGAATCACATCCATTGCTTAATCAGAAAGTGGGCTATAAATAGCGCAGGAGCGCAATGCCCCACACCCCCACCGATACTACACGGGCAGACTGAATCACACTACGAGGCGCTTGTGTTTATGTTGGCGAGACAAGAAACTTACGCCACGCGCCAGGCATCTGAGCGTGGGCTCACCTGGTGTGACTGGCACAGTGTGGGCAAGAAGGAGCATGAGAGAGACTGTACCCTATGGAGAGTCAGTGTGAGAGAGACTGTACCCTATGGAGAGTCAGTGTGAGAGAGACTGTACCCTATAGAGAGTCAGTGTGAGAGAGACTGTACTGTATAGAGAGGCAGTGTGAGAGAGACTGTAGTGTATAGAGAGTCAGTGTGAGAGAGACTGTACCCTATAGACAGTCAGTGTGAGAGAGACTGTATGCGATAGAGAGTCAGTGTGAGAGAGACTGTACCCTACAGAGAGTCAGTGTGAGTGAGACTGTACCCGATAGTCAGTGTGAGAGAGACTGTACCCTATAGAGAGTCAGTGTGAGAGAGACTGTATCCTACAGAGAGTCAGTGTGAAAGAGACTGTATCCAATAGACAGTCAGTGTGAGAGAGACTGTATCCGATAGAGAGTCAGTTGAGAGACTGTATCCTATAGAGAGTCAGTGTGAGTGAGACTGTATCCTATAGAGAGTCAGTGTGAGTGAGACTGTACCCTATAGAGAGTCAGTGTGAGAGAGACTGTATCCTACAGAGAGTCAGTGTGAGAGAGACTGTACTGTATAGAGAGTCAGTGTGAGAGAGACTGTATCCAATAGACAGTCAGTGTGAGAGAGACTGTATCCGATAGAGAGTCAGTGTGAGAGAGACTGTATCCGATAGAGAGTCAGTGTGAGTGAGACTGTATCCGATAGAGAGTCAGTGTGAGTGAGACTGTATCCTATAGAGAGTCAGTGTGAGTGAGACTGTACCCTATAGAGAGTCAGTGTGAGAGAGACTGTATCCTACAGAGAGTCAGTGTGAGAGAGACTGTACTGTATAGAGAGTCAGTGTGAG
>NW_027650869.1:35000-37776 GCF_965287045.1 Carcharhinus amblyrhynchos
CAGCCCCCGGGCGGGGAAGCGGACAGCTCCCGGTGTGTGGGAATGGCAGGGCGGGGAGCGAGGGGGAAGGCAGCCTGGAGTCAGAGCCAGCGTACAAGGCCGTCCAGACACTGCCTCATTGATTTTGGTAATGGATATCGGCGGCTCCACGCCAAAGCTTCATCCCTCAGCTGCCGGAGCGGGGGGGGGGGGGTGGGGGGAGGAGATCGCCCCCACCCACACCACCGTCACCTCCTCCCCCCCACCCCCAGCTCTCCATTACGGGATGCACTGAGCTCAGTCTGGCTCAGATTCCCCACCCCCCCCATCAGACACACACACAGCAACACGACACGGGGGGGGGGGGGGATTTCCCCATCAACTCCCCCAGGGAGCAGAGCGGCACTCCCAGGGATAGGGACACAGGAGTGGGGGGATGGAGTTACACTCACTCACACACACACTCACACACTCATACACACTCTCTCACTCACACTCACTCACTCACACAGATACACACTCACTCACACTCACACTCACACATACACACTCACTCACTCACACTCACACACAGATACACACTCACACTCACTCACACTCACACACAGATACACACTCACTCACACACACACAGATACACACTCACTCACTCACACACAGATACACACTCACTCACACTCACTCACAGATACACACTCACTCACACTCACACACAGATACACACTCACTCACTCACACACAGATACACACTCACTCACACTCACTCACACTCACACTCACTCACACACAGATACACACTCACTCACACACACACAGATACACACTCACTCACTCACACACAGATACACACTCACTCACACACACACACAGATACACACTCACTCACACACACACAGATACACACTCACTCACACTCACTCACAGATACACACTCACTCACACACACACAGATACACACTCACTCACACACACACACTCACTCACTCACTCACACTCACACACACACAGATACACACTCACTCACTCACACACAGATACACACTCACTCACACTCACTCACACTCACACTCACTCACACACAGATACACACTCACTCACACACACACACAGATACACACTCACTCACACACACACTCACTCACTCACACACACAGATACACACTCACTCACACACACACAGATACACACTCACTCACACTCACACACAGATACACACTCACTCACTCACACACAGATACACACTCACTCACACTCACTCACACTCACACTCACTCACACACACACAGATACACACTCACTCACACACACACACAGATACACACTCACTCACACACACACACTCACTCACTCACACACACACAGATACAACACTCACTCACACACACACAGATACACACTCACTCACACACACACACACACTCACTCACACACACACACTCACTCACTCACACTCACACACACACAGATACACACTCACTCACACACACACAGATACACACTCACTCACTCACACACAGATACACACTCACTCACTCACACACACAGATACACACTCACTCACACACACACACACTCACTCACACACTCACACACACACAGATACACACTCACTCACACACACACAGATACACACTCACTCACACACACACACTCACTCACTCACACTCACACACACACAGATACACACTCACTCACACACACACAGATACACACTCACTCACTCACACACAGATACACACTCACTCACTCACACACACAGATACACACTCACTCACACACACACACTCACTCACTCACACTCACACACACACAGATACACACTCACTCACACACACACAGATACACACTCACTCACACACACACACTCACTCACTCACACTCACACACACACAGATACACACTCACTCACACACACACAGATACACACTCACTCACACACACACACTCACTCACTCACACACACACACTCACTCACTCTCACACACACACAGATACACACTCACTCACTCACACACAGATACACACTCACTCACACACACACACACAGATACACACTCACTCACACACACACACTCACTCACTCACACTCACACACACACAGATACACACTCACTCACTCACACACAGATACACACTCACTCACACACACACACAGATACACACTCACTCACACACACACTCACTCACTCACACTCACACACACACAGATACACACTCACTCACACACACACACTCACTCACTCACACTCACACACACACAGATACACACTCACTCACCACACACAGATACACACTCACTCACACACACACACACAGATACACACTCACTCACACACACACACTCACTCACTCACACTCACACACACACAGATACACACTCACTCACTCACACACAGATACACACTCACTCACACACACACAGATACACACTCACTCACACACACACACTCACTCACACTCACACACACACACAGATACACACTCACTCACTCACACACAGATACACACTCACTCACACACACACAGATACACACTCACTCACACACACACAGATACACACTCACTCACACACACACACTCACTCACTCACTCACACTCACACACACACAGATACACACTCACTCACTCACACACAGATACACACTCACACACACACCACAGATACACACTCACTCACACACACACAGATACACACTCACTCACACACAGATACAAACTCACTACACACACACAGATACACACTCACTCACACTACAGCACACTCACTCACTCACCCACACACACACACAGATACACA
>NW_027650870.1:0-37653 GCF_965287045.1 Carcharhinus amblyrhynchos
CACAGCCCCCCCAACCCACACCCCCCCATACACCCCCCAGAACTCCCCAACTCCCCTCCACAGTCCACCCCCACAACCCCCTGCACCACACTCACTCCCCCCACAGCCACCCCACACACACCCACACCCCACCATACACTCCCAGAACCCCCCAACTCCCACCCGCAGCCCACCCCACCCACCCCCCAAGCTACACCCCACACCCCCCCACATCCCCAAACCACCCCCCCCACACCCACCCCCAGTCCCCCCTTCTCCGCCTCGCTTCCATTTCGGTCTTGTCGCTCATTCTCGCTTCCCCTGTCTCCTACCCTCCCCCCCTTCCCCCTCCCCCCCTCACTAACCCCCCATCCCTCCCCCTCCCCCCATCATCCCTCCCCCCTCCCCCCTCACTAACCCCCCATCCATACCCCTCCCCCTCCCCCCATCATCCCTCCCCCCCTCACTAACCCCCCATCCTTACCCCTCCCCCCTTCCCCCATCATCCCTCCCCCCTCACTACCCCCCATCCATACCCCTCCCCCCCATCATCCCTCCACCCCACTCACTAACCCCCCCATCCATACCCCTCCCCCCCCTCCCCCCTCCCCCTCCCCCATCATCCCTCCCCCCTCCCCCTCCCCCCCATCACTCCCACTCCCCCTCCCCCCCACTCCACTCCCACTCCCCCCCTCCCCCTCCCCCGTCCCCTTCCCCCTCCTCCCCTCCCCCTCCCCCCTCCCCCTCCCCCCGTCCCCTTCCCCCTCCCCCCGTCCCCTTCCCCCTCCCCCTCCCCCTCTGTCATCTCACCCCTCCCCCATCTGATTGGATGGGACAGACTCTGTGGGTCAGGGATTGGATGGGACGGTTGCCACGGGCCAATGATTGGACGGGACGGTTGCCACGGCCAATGATTGGACGGGACGGTTGCCACGGGCCAATGATTGGACGGACGGTTGCCACGGGTCAACGATTGGACGGGACGGTGCCACGGGTCAACGATTGGACGGGACGGTTGCCACGGGTCCACGATTGGACGGGACGGTTGCCGTGGGTCAGTGATTGGACGGGACAGTCTCTGTGCTGCAGCGATTGGACGGGACTGTCACGATGGATTGTGATTGGACGGCCAATGTCATGCCACTGTCACCATGACCTGTCACCTCTCACCCTTGACCCCAGCCCCAAGGCCTGAAGACCTCAGGCGGTCTGAGCCCCATTTCCCCACCCCAACGGTTACAGACAATGGCCCCCACAAAATTACCCCCACCCCCACCACCGAGAGGGGCAAACCTACCTGCGAAGGACTTGGCCTCCTCGATAGGGACGGCCGGATCTCGCTCAGGTCAGTCTTATTTCCCACCAGCATGACCACCAGGTTATTGTCCGCGTGGTCAAGTAACTCGGTCAGCCAACGCTCCACACTCTCGTAGGTCAGGTGTTTGGAGATGTCGTAGACCACCAGCGCCCCCACAGCCCCGCGTAATACCTGCAGGAAGCAGAAACATCCGACTCACACACCCCCCAGCCAACAAGGGCCAACCCCGGAGATTCACCCAGGAACGGGAGATTAACAGACACGCCACACGTGTCCCAGACTATCACCATCTCCAACAGGAGAGAATCGAACCATCGGCCCCCCCCCCATCGTCTTACCATCACTGAACCGCCCCCCCCCCCCCCCCCACTATCAACATCCTGGGGGTCACCATTGACCATCACTGAATCCCTTCACCGTGGCTGGGGTCAGAACCCTGCAACACCCTCCCTAACAGCGCTGTGGGTGTACCTACTCCACACACGGGGACTGACTGATGTCCAATAACAATCCTGGAACTCCCTCCCTAACAGCACTGTGGGTGTACCTACACCATACACCAACCCTCCCACAGTGCGGCGCTCCCTCAGCACCGACCCTCCCCACAGTGCGGCGCTCCCTCGGCACCGACCCTCCCCACAGTGCGGCGCTCCCTCAGCACCGACCCTCCCACAGTGCGGCGCTCACTCAGCACCGACCCTCCCCACAGTGCGGCGCTCCCTCAGCACCGACCCTCCCCACAGTGCGGCGCTCCCTCGGCACCGACCCTCCCCACAGTGCGGCGCTCCCTCGGCACCGACCCTCCCCACAGTGCGGCGCTCCCTCAGCACCGACCCTCCCCACAGTGCGGCGCTCCCTCAGCACCGACCCTCCCCACAGTGCGGCGCTCCCTCAGCACCGACCCTCCCCACAGTGCGGCGCTCCCTCGGCACCGACCCTCCCCACAGTGCGGCGCTCCCTCAGCACCGACCCTCCCCACAGTGCAGCGCTCCCTCAGCACCGACCCTCCCACAGTGCGGCGCTCCCTCAGCACCGACCCTCCCACAGTGCGGCGCTCCCTCAGCACCGACCCTCCCCACAGTGCGGGGCTCCCTCAGCACCGACCCTCCCGCAGTGCGGCGCTCCCTCGGCACCGACCCTCCCGCAGTGCGGCGCTCCCTCGGCCCGACCCTCCCCACAGTGCGGCGCTCCCTCAGCACCGACCCTCCCCACAGTGCGGGACTCCCTCGGCACCGACCCTCCCCACAGTGCGGCGCTCCCTCAGCACCGACCCTCCCCACAGTGCGGCGCTCCCTCGGCACCGACCCTCCCCACAGTGCGGCGCTCCCTCAGCACCGACCCTCCCCATAGTGCGGCGCTCCCTGAGCAGTGGGAATGTCTGTCCCTAATTCTGTGCTGATATATCTGGGATGGTGAGGGTGGGGGAGGGGTGGGGGGAGGGTGGGAATTCGAACCCAGGGTATTTAGTCTACGGGGGAAGATGGTTAAGACGCAGTCAACCAGGGCAAGGAAACGATGGATCCATGGATCGCGAGAGGGGGAACCCAGGATTGCAAGAGCCCTTCCCTACATCTGGGAGCGGCGAGTGGGAAGGATAGCAGGGCCAAATGGAGGCCATTCAGCCCGTCTTGGCAAGGAGGAGACCATTCTAAACTTTGGGGCCAGGAGGAGGCCATTCAGCCCCTTGTGGGCCAGAAGGAGGCCCCAAGGCCATTCAGCCCCTTGGGGGCCAGAAGGAGGCCCCTTGGGGCCAGGAAGAGGCCATTCAGCCCCTTGGGGGGCCAGAAGGAGGCCCCTTGGGGCCAGGAAGAGGCCATTCAGCCCCTTGGGGGCCAGAAGGAGGCCCCTTGGGGCCAGGAAGAGGCCATTCAGCCCCTTGGGGGCCAGAAGGAGGCCCCTTGGTGCCAGGAAGAGGCCATTCAGCCCCTTGGGGGCCAGAAGGAGGCCCCTTGGGGGCCAGGAAGAGGCCATTCATGCCCTTGGGGGCCAGGAAGGAGACCCCTTGGGGCCAGGAAGAGGCCATTCAGCCCCTTGGGGGGCCAGAAGGAGGCCCCTTGGGGGCCAGGAAGAGGCCATTCAGCCCCTTGGGGGCCAGAAGGAGGCTCCTTGGGGCCAGGAGAGGCCATTCAGCCCCTTGGGGGCCAGAAGGAGGCCCCTTGGGGCCAGGAAGAGGCCATTCAGCCCCTTGGGGGGGCCAGAAGGGAGACCACTCAGCCCCTCGGGGCCAGGAAGAGGCCATTCGCCCCCCCCCCGGGGTCTAGGAGGGGGCCATTCAGCCCCTCGGGCCTTCCTGTCCCTCGGCGAGCTGGTGGCCAACCCTTGGACAGGCGGGGGGTGGGGGGAGGGCGATGCGTGGGGGGGAAGAGGGGGGGGGATACGTACGCGGAGGTGATGGCGCGGTAGCGTTCGAGCCCGGCCGTGTCCCAGATCTGCGTCTTGACCGAGACGCCATCGATGACGACGGTGCGCGTGGAGAACTCCACGCCGATCGTGGTGCGGCTATCATGGTTAAACTCGTTCCGGGTGAAGCGAGACAGGAGGTTACTCTTCCCGACACCAGACTCGCCGATCAGAACCACTGCGGACAGAGAGGGAGGGTTCAGATCGATACACACACTCGGGATGGACACAAACACCGAAACGTACAAGAAGGAGGCCATTCATTTCAGGGTGGGCACAGTGGGGTTGGCACTGCTGCCTCACAGCGCCAGGGACCCGGGTTCCATTCCCGGCTCGGGGCACTGTCTCCCCGTATCTGCGTGGGTTTCCTCCGGGTGCTCCGGTTTCCTCCCACAGTCCAAAAGACGTATGGGTTAGGGTGGATTGGCCGTGCTAAATTGTCCCTTAGTGTCCAAAGATGTGTAGGTTAGGGTGGATTGGGCCGTGCTAAATTGCCCCTTAGTGTCCAAAGATGTGTAGGTTAGGGTGGATTGGCCGTGCTAAATTGTCCCTTAGTGTCCAAAGATGTGTAGGTCAGGGTGGATTGGCCATGCTAAATTGTCCCTTAGTGTCCAAAGATGTGTAGGTTAGGGTGGATTGGCCATGCTAAATTGTCCCTTAGTGTCCAAAGATGTGTAGGTCAGGGTGGATTGGCCATGCTAAATTGTCCCTTAGTGTCCAAAGATGTGTAGGTTAGGGTGGATTGGCCGTGCTAAATTGCCCCTTAGTGTCCAAAGATGTGTAGGTTAGGGTGGATTGGCCGTGCTAAATTGCCCCTTAGTGTCCAAAGATGTGTAGGTTAGGGTGGATTGGCCGTGCTAAATTGTCCCTTAGTGTCCAAAGATGTGTAGGTTAGGGTGGATTGGCCGTGCTAAATTGTCCCTTAGTGTCCAAGATGTGTAGGTTAGGGTGGATTGGCCGTGCTAAATTGTCCCTTAGTGTCCAAAGATGTGTAGGTCAGGGTGGATTGGCCGTGCTAAATTGTCCCTTAGTGTCCAAAGATGTGTAGGTTAGGGTGGATTGGCCGTGCTAAATTGTCTTAGTGTCCAAAGATGTGTAGGTCAGGGTGGATTGGCCGTGCTAAATTGCCCCTTAGTGTCCAAAGATGTGTAGGTTAGGGTGGATTGGCCGTGCTAAATTGTCCCTTAGTGTCCAAAGATGTGTAGGTCAGGGTGGATTGGCCGTGCTAAATTGCCCCTTAGTGTCCAAAGATGTGTAGGTTAGGGTGGATTGGCCGTGCTAAATTGTCCCTTAGTGTCCAAAGATGTGTAGGTCAGGGTGGATTGGCTGTGCTAAATTGCCCCTTAGTGTCCAAAGATGTGTAGGTTAGGGTGGATTGGCCGTGCTAAATTGCCCCTTAGTGTCCAAAGATGTGTAGGTTAGGGTGGATTGGCCGTGCTAAATTGTCCCTTAGTGTCCAAAGATGTGTAGGTCAGGGTGGATTGGCCGTGCTAAATTGCCCCTTAGTGTCCAAAGATGTGTAGGTTAGGGTGGATTGGCCGTGCTAAATTGTCCCTTAGTGTCCAAAGATGTGTAGGTCAGGGTGGATTGGCCGTGCTAAATTGCCCCTTAGTGTCCAAAGATGTGTAGGTCAGGGTGGATTGGCCGTGCTAAATTGCCCCTTAGTGTCCAAAGATGTGCAGGTTAGGGTGGATTGGCCGTGCTAAATTGTCCCTTAGTGTCCAAAGATGTGTAGATTAGGGTGGATTGGCTGTGCTAAATTGTCCCTTAGTGTCCAAAGATGTGTAGGTTAGGATGGATTGGCCGTGCTAAATTGTCCCTTAGTGTCCAAAGATGTGTAGGTTAGGGTGGATTGGCCGTGCTAAATTGTCCCTTAGTGTCCAAAGATGTGTAGTTTAGGGTGGATTGGCCATGCTAAATTGTCCCTTAGTGTCCAAAGATGTGTAGGTTAGGGTGGATTGGCCATGCTAAATTGTCCCTTAGTGTCCAAAGATGTGTAGGTTAGGGTGGATTGGCCGTGCTAAATTTTTGATTTATTGGGACACAGTGAAAAGTATTCTTTCTTGCGCGCTTTCCAAAGCATACCATTCATAGAGTACATAGATTTGATTTATTATTGTCACGTGTATTGGGATACAGTGAAATGTATTGTTTCTTGCGCGCTATACAGACAAAGCATACCATTCATAGAGAAGGAAAGGAGAGGGTGCAGAATGTAATGTTACAGTCACAGCGGGGGTGTAGAGAAAGATCAGCTTAATGTGAGGTAGGTCCATTCAAAAGTCTGACAGCAGCAGGGAAGAAGCTGTTCTTGAGTCGGTCGGTACGGGACCTCAGACTTTTGTATCTTTTTCCCGACGGAAGAAGGTGGAAGAGAGAATGTCCGGGGTGTGTTGGGGGGGTCCTTGATTATACCGGCTGCTTTTCCCCGAGGCAGCGGGAAGTGTAGACGGAATCAATGGATGGGAGGCTGGTTTGTGTGATGGGATTGGGGCTACATTCACCACCCTTTTGTAGTTCCTTGTGGTCTTGGGCAGAGCAGGAGCCCAGACCGAGCTGTGATACAACCCAGAAAGAATGCTTTCTATGGGGCGTCTGTAAAAGTTGGTGAGAGTCGTAGCGGACATGCCAAATTTCCTTAGTCTTCTGAGAAAGTAGAGGCGTTGGTGGGGTTTTCTTAACTATAGTGTCGGCATGGGGGGGACCAGGACTGGTTGTTGGTGATCTAGAAACCTAAAGCTCTCAACCCTTTCTACTTGGTCCCCGTTGATGTAGACACTTCTGTAAATGTATAAATGATTGGGCATTTTCTTTAACTTGGAATGAAATATTTGGCCTGCCTTTAATCTGATCAATGGGCTCACAATTGGTGAACAGGCCCCATCTCAGTCCTGCGGCCTAGCAAGGTGAAGGCGGGCCTCTCTCGCGGCCCTCTCCCTGGCCTAGTTTGCTCAGCTTTGCCCTCGAGTAAGGGAAGGAAGGGGGGTGGAGGGGGAGGAACGGAGCCAGCTCCTGGTGGCTGAGGCCCCGTAGGCCCCCCCAGCAACTGCCCACTCAGTCTTACAAAGGAAACCAGAACCGAAGGCTTCAAGCTTCAAGCTTCTCCTGCAAACTAAGTGGAGGAAAAGCAGGCCTCAGGCCTCATTGGTAAGGAGAGCAGGGCTGCGAGAGGCCTGTAGGGTAGGCCTCAGGCCTCACTGACAGGGAGAACAGGGTTGGGAAAGGCCTATAGGTTAGGCCTCAGGCTTCATCAATGGGGAGAACAGGGTTGGGAGAGGCCTATAGATTAGGCCTCAGGCTTCACCGACAGGGAGAACAGGGTTGGGAGAGGCCTGTACACTAGGCCTCAGGATCCTCCTGCAGGCAGAGTGGGGCTGGGAGGGGCCTCAAGAGGAGGCCTCAGGCTCATCCTGCAGGTAGAGTGAAGCTGGGATTGGCCTAAAGAGGAGGCCTCCTGTAGGGGAACAGTGCTAGGAAAGGCTGATAGAGTAGGCCTCAGGCCTCAGTGACAGAAAGACAGGCTGGGGCGAGGCCTGTAGAGTAGGCCTCAGGCCTCATCAATAGGGAGAGTAGGGATAGGAGAGGCCTATAGAGTAGGCCTCAGGCCTCACTGATTGGGAGAGCAGGGTTGGGAGAGGCCTATCCAGTAGGCTTCAACCTCATTAGTAGGGAGACGAGGGTTGGGTGAGGCCTATTGAGACGGCCTCAGTCCTCATCAATAAGCAGAGCAGGGCTGGGAGAGGCCTCTAAAGGAGGCCACAGGGTTTCTCCTGCAGGTGGAGTGGGACTGGCAGAGGCCCACAGTGTAGGCCTCAAGCCTCACCGAGAGGGAGAGTAGGGCTGGAAAAGACCTAGAGAGTAGGCCTCAGGGCTTCTCCTGCAAGTGGAGCAGGCCTGGGATTGGCGTATAGCGTAGGCCTCAGGCCTCATCGATAGGGAGAGCAGAGTTGGCAGGGGCCTTGGGAGGAGAGCTCAGGCCAGGCTGTAGGTGATGAAACAATTAGAGTTGGGAGGAGGATGGGGAGGCGAGGGGAATGACAGAACAGAGGGGATGAGTCACTGAGAACCGGGTTTCGATCAGAAAGAAATCTTTCGAAAGGTAAGGTTTTGAAAGCGAGTTGAGACTCGGAGTCCCCGGCTGGACAAGGCGGCGTTGTGAGTCACTCTCTGGGTGCAGCCCAGAACCGTACAGGCGTGAGTCACAGGGAGAGAAATAGGCCCCAGGAAGGCAAACAGAGAGAGATTAAATCAGTGCAGATACTCCAATCTCACACACCCAGAGATCAGAACAAGACCAAAGTCTAATCTCAAATCAAAACTGAACGAACAGGAACATTCGATTAGATTCCAGTCTGTAACTCACTCCCGGGTATCTGTTATTCTATATATAAACCCCCCCGAACCCCTCGATTAGATTCCAGTCTGTAACTCACTCCCGGGTATCTGTTATTCTATATATAAACCCCCCCGAACCCCTCGATTAGATTCCAGTCTGTAACTCACTCCCGGGTATCTGTTATTCTATATATAAACCACCCCGAACCCCTCGATTAGATTCCAGTCTGTAACTCACTCCCGGGTATCTGTTATTCTATATATAAACCACCCCGAACCCCTCGATTAGATTCCCGTCTGTAACTCACTCCCGGGTATCTGTTATTCTATATATAAACCACCCCGAACCCCTCGATTAGATTCCAGTCTGTAACTCACTCCCGGGTATCTGTTATTCTATATATAAACCACCCCGAACCCCTCGATTAGATTCCAGTCTGTAACTCACTCCCGGGTATCTGTTATTCTATATATAAACCACCCCGAACCCCTCGATTAGATTCCAGTCTGTAACTCACTCCCGGGTATCTGTTATTCTAGTATTGTGTGCAGTTTTGTTCGCCTTATCTGAGGAATGATGTTCCTTGCTATAGAGGGAGCACAGCGATGATTTCCCAGGCTGATTCCTGAGATGGCAGGTCTGTCATATGAGGAGAGACTTAAGTCGGTCAGGATTATATTCACAGGAATTTAGCAGAGTGAGAGGGGAATCTCATAGAAACTAATAAAATTCTAACAGGGTAGATTCAGAGAGAATGTTCCCCATGGTGGGGGAAGTCCAGAACTCGGGGTGGGTGGGGGGGGGGTCAGATTTGAGGATAAACCTTTTAGGACTGAGGGCAACTTCTTCACCCAGGGGATGGGAGAATTCACTCCCACAGAAAGTAGTTGAGGCCAAACTGTTGTGTGATTTGGAGAAGGAATTTGATATCTGGGGGCTAAAGGGATGGAGGGGTATTGGGGGGGGGGGGGGTCAATGGGGCGGGGGGGGGGGGGATTAGGAAACTGAACTAAGGACAAAGAAAATTACAGCACAGGAACAGACTACCCAGCGCGTCCAAGCCTGCACCGACCATGCTGCCCCCGACTGAACTCAAACCCCCTACCCCCCCCGCGGAACCGTATCCCACTATTCCGATTCATGGATATGTCCAGACACCCCTTAAAACCCACCACCGTATCCGCCTCCACTCCCTCCCCACCGGCATTTAATAGACTGATCGACCACGCACAAAATAAAGTTTATTTATTAGTGTCACACGTAGGCTTTATGCAGTGAAGTTGCTGTGACAATCCCCGAGTCAACACACTCCAGCTCTGTTCAGGGAGGGGCAATTTAGCACGGCCAATCCGCCCTAACCTACACATCTTTGGACACTAAGGGACAATTTAGCACGGCCAATCCCCCCTAACCTACACATCTTTGGACACTAAGGGACAATTTAGCACGGCCAATCCCCCCTAACCTACACATCTTTGGACACTAAGGGACAATTTAGCACGGCCAATCCACCCTAACCTACACATCTTTGGACACTAAGGGGCAATTTAGCACGGCCAATCCACCCTAACCTACACATCTTTGGACACTAAGGGACAATTTAGCACGGCCAATCCCCCTAACCTACACATCTTTGGACACTAAGGGGCAATTTAGCATGGCCAATCCACCCTAACCTACACATCTTTGGACACTAAGGGACAATTTAGCACGGCCAATCCACCCTAACCTACACATCTTTGGACACTAAGGGACAATTTAGCACGGCCAATCCACCCTAACCTACACATCTTTGGACACTAAGGGACAATTTAGCACGGCCAATCCACCCTAACCTACACATCTTTGGATACTAAGGGACAATTTAGCACGGCCAATCCACCCTAACCTGCACATCTTTGGATACTAAGGGACAATTTAGCATGGCCAATCCACCCTAACCTACACATCTTTGGACACTAAGGGACAATTTAGCATGGCCAATCCACCCTAACCTGCACATCTTTGGACACTGAGGGGCAATTTAGCATGGCCAATCCACCCTAACCTACACATCTTTGGACACTAAGGGACAATTTAGCACGGCCAATCCACCCTAACCTACACATCTTTGGACACTAAGGGGCAATTTAGCATGGCCAATCCACCCTAACCTACACATCTTTGGACACTAAGGGACAATTTAGCACGGCCAATCCACCCTAACCTACACATCTTTGGACACTAAGGGACAATTTAGCATGGCCAATCCACCCTAACCTACACATCTTTGGACACTAAGGGACAATTTAGCACGGCCAATCCACCCTAACCTACATATCTTTGGACACGAAAAGACAATTTAGCACGGCCAATCCACCCTAACCTACACATCTTTGGACACTAAGGGGCAATTTAGCACGGCCAATCCACCCTAACCTGCACATCTTTGGACACTAAGGGACAATTTAGCACAGCCAATCCACCCTAACCAACACATCTTTGGACATCAAGTGGCAATTTACAGAAATGAGATTGAGAATCTGGTGAACTGGTGTGGCGACAATAATCTCTCCCTCAATGTCAACAAAACAAAAGAGATTGTCATCGACTTCAGGACGCGTAAAGGAGAACGTGCCCCTGTCTACATCAACGGGGACGAAGTAGAAAGGGTCGACAGCTTCACGTTTTTAGGTGTCCAGATCACCAACAACCTGTCCTGGTCCCCCCCATGCCAACAGTATAGTTAAGAAAGTCCCACCAACGCCTCTACTTTCTCAGAAGACTAAGGAAATTTGCCATGTCCGCTACGACTCTTACTAACTTTTACAGATGCCCCATAGAAAGCATCCTTTCTGGTTGTATCACAGCTCGGTCTGGGCTCCTCAGTCTAACCCGAACAGGCGCCGGAGTGTGGCAACTAGGGGATTTCACAGTAACTTCACTGCAGTGTTAATGTAAGCCGACTTGTAACACACATGAATAAACTTTACTTTAACACTACATTCTGCACTCTCTCCTTTCCTTCTCTATGAACAGTATGCTTTGTCTGTTTAGCACGCAAGAAACAATACTTTTCACTGTATCCCAGTGACAATAACAAATCAAATCTACGTACTCTATGAACAGTATGCTTTGTCTGTATAGTGCACAAGAAGCAATACTTTTCACTGTATCCCAGGGACAATAATAAATCAAATCTGTGTACTCTATGAATGGTATGCTTTGTATATCGCAGAAGAAATAATACTTTTCACCATATCCCAGTGACAATAATAATCAAATCGTTGTACTCTATGAATGGTATGCTTTGTATAGCGTACAGGAAATAATACTTTTCACCGTATCCCAGTGACAATAATAAATCAAATCTGTGTACTCTATGAATGGTATGCTTTGTATAGTGTACAAGAAATAATACTTTTCACTGAATCCCAGTGACAATAATAAATCAAATCTGTGTACTCTATGAATGGTATGCTTTGTATATCGCAGAAGAAATAATACTTTTCACCGTATCCCAGTGACAATAATAAATCAAATCTGTGTACTCTATGAATGGTATGCTTTGTATAGCGCGCAAGAAATAATACTTTTCACCGTATCCCAGTGACAATAATAAATCAAATCTGTGTACTCTATGAATGGTATGCTTTGTATAGCGCGCAAGAAATAATACTTTTCACCGTATCCCAGTGACAATAATAAATCAAATCTGTGTACTCTATGAATGGTATGTTTTGTATAGCGCACAAGAAATAATACTTTTCACTGTATCCCAATACACGTGACAATAATAAATCAAATCAAAAGTTGTCATCTACTTCAAATAGTTATAAATAAATGAGATATTGAGATTTTGGAGGCAGAGGGAGTGTGCGGCTCTCGTAGTCAGTGCTGTCTATCCGCACCTCATGTCCCCCCTCCCTGGATGCACCTGCAAATCACTTCAGTCAGACCACATCTCCGTTAAACCTTGCCCCTCAAACCTGTGCCCCCGACTCTGCCACCCCGGGGGGGAGAAAGCTCCACTCTGTCCCTCATCATCTTGTAGATTTCTATCAGGGTCTCCCCCTCCCTCAACCTCCAGTGAGAACAAACCGAGTTCCTCCAACCTCTCCTCGTAGCTAATGCCCTCCGCACCAGGGGCAACGTCCTGGTCAATCTTTTCTGTAACCCTCTCCAAAGCCTCCACTTCCTTCTGGTAGTGTGGGCAACCCAGAATTGAACTCTATATCCCCAAGTGCGGCCTCACTGAGGTTCTATAACGCGTCAACATGACTTGCCCAAGGTTTAAACTCAGCGCCCCGGCCGATGAAGGCAAGCACGCTTTCACAGGGTGGCACAGTGGGTTAGCACTGCTGCTTCACAGCTCCAGGGTCCTGGGTTCCACTCCCGGCCTCGGGGTCACTGTCTGGGTGGAGTTTGCGCATTCTCCTCGTGTCTGCGTGGTTTTCCTCCGGTTTCCTCCCACACTCCAAAGACGTGCGGGTTAGGTCGATTGGCCATGCTAAGAAATTGCCCCTTAGTGTCCAGGGATGCGTAGGTTAGAGGGATTAGTGAGCACAATATATGGGGATGTTGGGTGGGATTGTGTTCGGTGCAGACTTGATGGGCCGAAGGGCCTCTTTCTGCACTGTAGGGTTCTATGATTCTGTGCTGTACACCTTCTTGACCACCTTCTCCACCTGCGTTGCTACTTTCAGTGACCTGTGTATCTGTATGCCCAGATCCCTCTGCCTATCAATACTCTGTGTACCTGTACGCCCAGATCCCTCTGCCTATCAATACTCTGTGCACCTGTACGCCCAGATCCCTCTGCCTATCAATACTCTGTGTACCTGTATGCCCAGATCCCTCTGCCTATCAATACTCTGTGTACCCGTACACCCAGATCCCTCTGCCTATCAATACTCTGTGTACCCGTACGCCCAGATCCCTCTGCCTATCAATACTCTGTGTACCTGTACGCCCAGATCCCTCTGCCTATCAATACCCTGTGTACCCGTACACCCAGATCCCTCTGCCTATCAATACTCTGTGTACCTGTACGCCCAGATCCCTCTGCCTATCAATACTCTGTGTACCTGTACGCCCAGATCCCTCTGCCTATCAATACTCTGTGTACCCGTACACCCAGATCCCTCTGCCTATCAATACTCTGTGTACCTGTACGCCCAGATCCCTCTGCCTATCAATACTCTGTGTACCTGTACGCCCAGATCCCTCTGCCTATCAATACTCTGTGTACCTGTACGCCCAGATCCCTCTGCCTATCAATACTCTGTGTACCTGTACGCCCAGATCCCTCTGCCTATCAATACTCTGTGTACCCGTATGCCCAGATCCCTCTGCCTATCAATACTCTGTGTACCTGTACGCCCAGATCCCTCTGCCTATCAATACTCTGTGTACCCGTACGCCCAGATCCCTCTGCCTATCAATAGTCTG
Organism: Carcharhinus amblyrhynchos; assembly: GCF_965287045.1. NCBI lineage: Eukaryota > Metazoa > Chordata > Chondrichthyes > Carcharhiniformes > Carcharhinidae > Carcharhinus > Carcharhinus amblyrhynchos. The sequence goes on from NW_027650870.1 coordinate 13,464, forward strand.
TGTAGCTGTGCGCCCAGATCCCTCTGCCTATCAATACTCTGTGTACCTGTACGCCCAGATCCCTCTGCCTATCAATACTCTGTGTACCTGTACACCCAGATCCCTCTGCCTAGCAATACTCTGTGTACCTGTACACCCAGATCCCTCTGCCTATCAATACTCTTAAGGGTTTTGCCATTTATGTATATTTCCGATCTGTATTAGACCTTCCAAAATACATTATCTCACATTTCTCTGGATTAAACTCCATCTGCCACATCTCAGCCCAAGTCTCCAACTGATCTGTACCCTGCTGATGGTCCCCCATCACTCTCCGCAAATCCACCAACCTTTGTGTCATCCGCAAACTTACGAATCAAACCAGTTACATTTTCCTCCAAATCGTTGGCTCTATTCTCTCCCCACAGACCCGCTGAGATTTTCCAGCATTTTCTGCTTTTGATTCAGATTTTGGCGTCTGCAGGATTTTGCTTGAATCCTTGGGGTCGGGGGGACTGGGTTAGCGCTGAGGGGTGAGAGTCGGGGTTGAGGGTAGGTTGAGTATTCGGAAGTAGGGACAAGGGGTTAAAAGTTGGGGGGTGAAGTTGAGAGATAGACAGTAAAGTTACAGGTCAGGAGGTAATGTTGGCGCTGCTGCCTCACAGCGCCAGGGACCCAGGTTCGATTCCCCGGCTCGGGTCACTGTCTGTGTGGAGGCTGTACATTCTCCCCGTGTCTGCGTGGGTTTCCTCCGGGTGCTCCAGTTTCCTCCCAAGGTTTGTGGGTTAGGTGGATTGGCCGTGCTAAATTGTCCCTTAGTGTCCAAAGATGTGTAGGTTAGGGTGGATTGGCCATGCTAAATTGCCCCTTAGTGTCCAAAGATGTGTAGGTTAGGGTGGATTGCCCGTGCTAAATTGTCCCTTAGTGTCCAAAGATGTGTGGGTTAGGGTGGATTGGCCGTGCTAAATTGCCCCTTAATGTCCAAAGGTGTGCAGGTTAGGGTGGATTGGCCATACTAAATTGTCCCTTAGTGTCCAAAGATGTGCGGGTTAGGGTGGATTGGCCATACTAAATTGTCCCTTAGTGTCCAAAGATGTGTAGGTTAGGGTGGATTGGCCATGCTAAATTGCCCCTTAGTGTCCAAAGATGTGTAGGTTAGGGTGGATTGCCCGTGCTAAATTGTCCCTTAGTGTCCAAAGATGTGTGGGTTAGGGTGGATTGGCCGTGCTAAATTGCCCCTTAATGTCCAAAGATGTGCAGGTTAGGGTGGATTGGCCATACTAAATTGTCCCTTAGTGTCCAAAGATGTGCGGGTTAGGGTGGATTGGCCATACTAAATTGTCCCTTAGTGTCCAAAGATGTGCAGGTTAGGGTGGATTGGCCATACTAAATTGTCCCTTAGTGTCCAAAGATGTGTAGGTTAGGGTGGATTGGCCGTGCTAAATTGTCCCTTAGTGTCCAAAGATGTGTAGGTTAGGGTGGATTGGCCGTGCTAAATTGTCCCTTAGTGTCCAAAGATGTGTAGGTTAGGGTGGATTGGCCATGCTAAATTGTCCCTTAGTGTCCAAAGATGTGTAAGTTAGGTGGATTGGCCATGCTAAATTGTCCCTTAGTGTCCAAAGATGTGTAGGTTAAGGTGGATTGGCCATGCTAAATTGTCCCTTAGTGTCCAAAGATGTGTAGGTTAGGGTGGATTGGCCGTGCTAAATTGTCCCTTAGTGTCCAAAGATGTGTAGGTTAGGGTGGATTGGCCATGCTAAATTGTCCCTTAGTGTCCAAAGATGTGTAGGTTAGGGTGGATTGGCCGTGCTAAATTGCCCCTTCGTGTCAGGTGAACTAGCTAGGTAAATACTTGGGGTTTGAGGATATGGTCTGGGTGGGATTGTAGTCGGCACAGACTCGATAGGCCGAATGGCCTCCTTCTGCATTGTAAGGATTCTATGAATTCTACTAAGTGTAGGGGTGAGGTGAGATGGTGAGGGGTAAGGTTAAGGGTTAGGCATAAGATTAAAGGTTAGGGGTAATGTTAAGGGTTAGGCACTAAGGTTAAGAGTTAGAGAGTAAGGTTAAAGGTTAGGGAGTAAGGTTAAAGGTCAGGGGTGATGTTAAAGGTTAGGGAGTAGGGTTAAGAGTTAGGGAGTAGGGTTAAAGGTTGGGGGTAAGGTTAAAGGTCAGGGGTGATGTTAAAGGTTAGGGAGTAGGGTTAAGAGTTAGGGAGTAGGGTTAAAGGTTAGGGGTAAAGTTAAAGGTCAGGGGTGATGTTAAAGGTTAGGGAGTAGGGTTAAGAGTTAGGGAGTAGGGTTAAAGGTTAGGGGTAAGGTTAAAGGTCAGGGGTGATGTTAAAGGTTAGGGAGTAGGGTTAAGGGTCAGGTGTAAGGTTAAAGGTTAGGGATAATGTTAGGAGTAAGGTTTTTGGTTTGATTTGACTTATTAATGTCACATGTAAAGTTTTTTTATGAGTCACAAGTAAGGCTTACATTAACACTGCAATGAAGTTACTCTGCAAATCCTCTAGTCGTCACACTCCTGTTCGGGTTACACTGAGGGAGAATTTAGCACGGCCCAATCCATCCTAACCAGCACAGTCGTTCGGACTGTGGGAGGAAATCGGAGCACCCGGAGGAAACCCACACAGACACGGGGAGAATGTGCAGACTCCACACAGACAGTGACCCGAGGCCGGGAATCGAACCCGGGCCCCTGGCGCTGTGAGGCTGCAGTGCTAACCCCACCGTGCCACCCATATTGCATTTGTAAACGGTGAAAAGTACTGTTTCTTGCGTACTTTACAGACAAAGCATACTGTTCATAGAGTACATAGATTAGATTTATTATTGTCACATGTATTGGGATATGGTGAAAAGTATTGTTTCTTGCGCGCTATACAGACAAAGCATACCGTTCATAGAGAAGGAAAGGAGAGGGTGCAGAATGTAGTGTTACAGTCACAGCGAGGGTGTAGAGAAAGATCAGCTTAATGCGAGGTAGGTCCATTCAAAAGTCTGACAGCAGCAGGGAAGAAGCTGTTCTTGAGTCGGTCGGTACGGGACCTCAGACTTTTGTATCTTTTTCCCGATGGAAGAAGGTGGAAGAGAGAATGTCCGGGGTGTGTTGGGGGGGGGGTCCTTGATTATACCGGCTGCTTTTCCCCGAGGCAGCGGGAAGTGTAGACGGAGTCAATGGATGGGAGGCTGGTTTGTGTGATGGGATTGGGGGTTACATTCACCACCCTTTTGTAGTTCCTTGCGGTCTTGGGCAGAGCAGGAGCCCAGACCGAGCTGTGATACAACCCAGAAAGAATGCTTTCTATGGGGCATCTGTAAAAGTTGGTGAGAGCCGTAGCGGACATGCCAAATTTCCTTAGTCTTCTGAGAAAGTAGAGGCGTTGGTGGGGCTATCTTAACTATAGTGTGGAAGGTAGGGTTAAAGGTTACAGGGTCAGGTTGGAGTGTCGGCTTATGAGTCAGGGCTAAGGTTAAAGGGCAAGGATAGAAGGTTAACAGGTCAACGTTAGTTAAGGGTTAGCAGTTTGGAAAAGGGCAGGGTTGAAGAGTTAGTTGGAGGTTAGTGATATGGAAGAGGGCGGCGAATGGTGGACAGGGTCAGAGGTCAAAGCTCAGAGGGGGTCAAGGGTCATGGTTAGGTGGATGCAGCTTAGAGGGTAGATAATGACATTGATCCAGGGAGTGTATTTACACACTCACTGCGTGTTTATGCACACACACGATTTTCCAAGTTTGCTGATGACACCACCGTAGTGGGTTGGATGTCAAACAACGAGACAAAATACAGGAATGAGAAAGAGAGTCTGGGGAACCGGTGAGGTGACAATAATCTCTCCCTCAAGGTCAACAAGACAAAGGAGATTGTCATCGACTTCAGGAGGCGTAGAGGAGAACATTCCCCTGTCTACATCAACGGGGACCGAGTAGAAAGGATCGAGAGAGCTTCAAGGTGTCCAGATCACCTGTCCTGGTCCCCCCCACACTACAGTTAAGAAAGCCCCACCAACGCCTCTACTTTCTCAGAAGACTAAGGAAATTTGGCATGTCCACTACGACTCTCACCAACTTTTACAGATGCCCCATAGAAAGCATTCTTTCTGGTTGGATCACAGCTCGGGCTGGGCTCCTGCTCTGCCCAAGACCGCAAGGAACTACAAAAGGGTGGTGAATGTAGCCCCAATCCCATCACACAAACCAGCCTCCCATCCATTGACTCCGTCTACACTTCCCGCTGCCTCGGGGAAAAGCAGCCGGTATAATCAAGGACCCCCCACACACACTCCGGACATTCTCTCTTCCACCTTCTTCCATCGGGGAAAAAGATACAGAAGTCTGAGGTCCCGTACCGACCGACTCAAGAACAGCTTCTTCCCTGCTGCTGTCAGACTTTTGAATGGACCTACCTCGCATTAAGTTGATCTTTCTCTGCACCCTCGCTGTGACTGTAACACTACATTCTGCACCCTCTCCTTTCCTTCTCTATGAGCGGTATGCTTTGTCTGTATAGCGTGGAAGAAACAATACTTTTCACCATATCCCGATACATGGGGATTGATAGAGTGGACGGGCAGAGACTATTTCCCCGGGTGGGTGTAGCTGTTACTAGGGGGGCATAACTATAAGGTTGATGGTGGGAGATATCGGAGGGATGTCCGAGGTAGATTCTTCACTCAGAGAGTGGTTGGGGTGTGGAATAGACTGCCTGCTGTGATAGTGGAGTCGGACACTCGAGGAACTTTCAAGCGGTTATTGGATAGCCACATGGAGCACTCCAGAATGATAGGGAGTGGGATAGACTGATCTTGGGATTGGACATAGCTCTGCAAAACATTGAGGGACCAAGGGTCTGTACTGTGTTGTACTGTTCTGTGTGACAATAATAAATAAACTCAAAACACTTTGTATTTCAAAGGATCATTGCATCTCTATAGTGCAGGAAGAGGCCATTTGGCCCATCGAGCCGGCACCATCAACAATCACAACCAGGCCCTATCCCCATAACCCCACATATTCACCCTGTTAATCTCTCCAACCAACGCATTCCAGGACACTAAGGGGCAATTTAGCATGGCCAATCCACCCTAACCTACACATCTTTGGACACTAAGGGGCAATTTAGCACGGCCAATCCACCCTAACCCACACATCTTTGGACACTAAGGGACAATTTAGCACGGCCAATCCACCCTAACCTACACATCTTTGGACACTAAGGGACAATTTAGCATGGCCAATCCACCCTAACCTGCACATCTTTGGACACTAAGGGACAATTTAGCATGGCCAATCCACCCTAACCTACACATCTTTGGACACTAAGGGGCAATTTAGCATGGCCAATCCACCCTAACCTACACATCTTTGGACACTAAGGGGCAATTTAGCATGGCCAATCCACCCTAACCTGCACATCTTTGGACACTAAGGGACAATTTAGCATGGCCAATCCACCCTAACCTACACATCTTTGGACACTAAGGGACAATTTAGCATGGCCAATCCACCCTAACCTACACATCTTTGGACACTAAGGGACAATTTAGCATGGCCAATCCACCCTAACCTACACATCTTTGGACACTAAGGGACAATTTAGCACAGCCAATGGAGCACCCAGAGGAAACCCATGCAGACACGGGGAGAATGTGCAGACTCCACACCGACAGTGACCCGAGCCGGGAATCGAACCCGGGTCCCTGGCGCCGTGAGACAGCAGCGCTAACCCCACTGTGCCACCCTCACTTTGCGACTTACTCACTCAGTCTGTAGATTTACACACACACTGTGTATTTGCACTCTGACACACTCTGCTTTAAGACACACTGCAGCTTCCACACTCACTTGTGTATTTACACACTGGCTGTGTACGTAGCCGCTCTGCACCCCTTACCTTTATAAACAAAGCTGTAGTCTTCCTCTGGCGTGCTCATGTTGAAGTTATCCGGCAAAACCTGCTGTCCCGGGGACTCCCTCTGTTCCCCAGGCTGGGCTGGGTGATCAGGAAATGGCACAGGGAGCTGGGTCAATGCCCCTCCCTCCCACAGCCTCCCTTCCTGCTGTTGCTGGGGAGGAGAAAGCAGGTTCGACTGGTTCCTGCAGCAGAGGAACACACCCAGTTTACCTGGATACACCTCACCTGTACACACACAGCTCACCTGTACACACCTCACCTGTAACACACACAGCTCACCTGTACACACCTCACCTGTAACACAGCTCACCTGTACACACCTCACCTGTAACACACACAGCTCACCTGTACACACCTCACCTGTAACACAGCTCACCGTACACAGCTCACCTGTAACACACACAGCTCACCTGTACACACCTCACCTGTAACACAGCTCACCGTACACAGCTCACCTGTAACACAGCTCACCGTACACAGCTCACCTGTACACACCTCACCTGTTACACAGCTCACCGTACACACCTCACCTGTAACACAGCTCACCTGTAACACAGCTCACCTGTACACACCTCACCTGTACACACCTCACCTGTAACACAGCTCACCGTACACACCTCACCTGTAACACACACAGCTCACCTGTACACACCTCACCTGTAACACAGCTCACCGTACACAGCTCACCTGTAACACAGCTCACCTGTACACAGCTCACCATACACAGCTCACCTGTACACACACAGCTCACCTGTACACAGCTCACCATACACAGCTCACCTGTACACAGCTCACCATACACAGCTCACCTGTACACAGCTCACCATACACAGCTCACCTGTACACACACAGCTCACCTGTACACAGCTCACCTGTAACACAGCTCACCTGTAACACAGCTCACCTGTACACAGCTCACCTGTACACAGCTCACCATACACAGCTCACCGGTAACACAGCTCACCTGTACACAGCTCACTGTACACAGCTCACCTGTAACACACCTCACCTGTACACAGCTCACCTGTACACAGCTCACCTGTACACAGCTCACTGTACACAGCTCACCTGTAACACAGCTCACCTGTACACAGCTCACCTGTACACAGCTCACTGTACACAGCTCACTGTACACAGCTCACTGCACACAGCTCACCTGTAACACAGCTCACCTGTACACACCTCACCTGTAACACAGCTCACCTGTACACAGCTCACCTGTACACAAAGCTCACTTGTACACACACAGATCACCTGTACACAGCTCACCTGTACACAAAGCTCACTTGTACACACACAGCTCACCTGTACACACACAGCTCACCTGTACACACACCTCACCTGTACACACCTTACCTGAACACACAGCTCACCTGTACACACCTTACCTGTACACATAGCTTACCGGTACACACAGCTCACCCGTACACACCTCATCTATACACCCAGCTCACCTGTACACAAAGCTCACCTGTACACACACAGCTCACCAGTACACAAAGCTCACCTGTATACACCCCATCTGCACACACGGCTCACCTTAACATACACCTCACCTGTATACACAGCTCACCTGTATACACACCTCACCTGTAGGCACCACACCTGTACACCCAGCTCATCTGTACACGCACCGTATACACACCTCACCTGTACACACACAGCTCACCTGTCCACCCAGCTCAACTGTATACACAGCTTATCTGTACACAGCTCACCTTTACATACACCTCACCTGATAGTTGGGGTTGGGGGGGATTCAGTGATGGTCAATGGTAACCCCCAGGATGTTGATAGTGGGGGGGATTCAGTGATGGTCAATGGTAACCCCCAGGATGTTGATAGTGGGGGGGGGATTCAGTGATGGTCAATGGTAACCCCCAGGATGTTGATAGTGGGGAGGATTCAGTGATGGTCAGTGGTAATCCCCAGGATGTTGATAGTGGGGGGGATTCAGTGATGGTCAATGGTAATCCCCAGGATGTTGATAGTGGGGGGGATTCAGTGATGGTCAATGGTAATCCCCAGGATGTTGATAGTGGGGGGGATTCAGTGATGGTCAATGGTAATCCCCAGGATGTTGATAGTGGGGAGGGATTCAGTGATGGTCAATGGTAACCCCCAGGATGTTGATAGTGGGGGGGGGATTCAGTGATGGTCAATGGTAACCCCCCAGGATGTTGATAGTGGGGGGGAGATTCAGTGATGGTCAATGGTAACCCCCAGGATGTTGATAGTGGGGGGGGATTCAGTGATGGTCAATGGTAACCCCCAGGATGTTGATAGTGGGGGGGGGATTCAGTGATGGTCAATGGTAACCCCCCAGGATGTTGATAGTGGGGGGGGGATTCAGTGATGGTCAATGGTAACCCCCCAGGATGTTGATAGTGGGGGGGAGATTCAGTGATGGTCAATGGTAACCCCCAGGATGTTGATAGTGGGGGGGGATTCAGTGATGGTCAATGGTAACCCCCAGGATGTTGATAGTGGGGGGGGGATTCAGTGATGGTCAATGGTAACCCCCAGGATGTTGACAGTGGGGGGGATTCAGTGATGGTCAATGGTAACCCCCAGGATGTTGATAGTTGGGGGGGTGGGGATTCAGGGTGGAAGTTCTTACGCACGCCAGTACCTGGGCCCACTGGACGGGACAGATCTAAGCAAAGACAGGGTGTAACACAGCAAAATATTTACTAAAATAGGTGGGAAAACAGACAGCGAAGAATAGATAAATGATTTTACAGATGGATATAGATAGGTTAGAAGAATGGGCAGCACAGTGGGGTTAGCACTGCTGCCTCCCAGCACCAGGTTCGATTCCCAGCTCGGGTCACTGTCTGTGCAGAGTCTGCGCATTCTCCCCGTGTCTGCGTGGGTTTCCTCCCAAAGACTGTGCTGGTTAGGGTGTGGATCGGTCCGTGCTAAATTCTCCCTCGGTGTAACCCGGACAGGAGCGTGGGGGATTTTCGCAGTCACTTCATTGCGGTGTTAATGTCAGTCTGACTTGTGACACTGACAAACGAACTTTAGATTTGGCAGATGGAGTTGAACGTGGGCAAGCTCGAGGGTGAAGTTGTTGGCTGGAAAGATTGGAAAGGCGAATTAATACCTAAACAGAAGGTGAATTCAGTCCGGGTAGAGGGATCTGGGCGCACAAGAGAACAAAGAAAATTGCAGCACAGGAACAGGCCCTCCTGCCCGAACTAAAACCCCCTACCCTTCCGGGGACCAAATCCCCCTATTCCCATCCTATTCACGTACTTAACAAGACACCCCTTAAAACTCACTACCGTATCCACTTCCCTCCCTCAGCAGCGAGTTCCAGGCACCCTCTGTGTAAAAAAATCTGCCTCGTACATCTCCTCTTAACTTTTCCCCTAAAACCTGTGCCCCCTGACTCTTCCCCCCCTGGGGGGGGGAAAAAAGCTCCACTCTGTCCCTCATCATCTTGTAGATTTCTATCAGGGTCTCCCCCGTCAACCTCCAGTGAGAACAAACCAAGTTCCTCCAACCTCTCCTCGTAGCTAATGTCCTCCGTACCAGGGGCGACATCCTGGTCAATCTTTTCTGTAACCCTCTCCAAAGCCTCCACATCCTTCTGGTAGGCCAGAATCGAACACTATATCCCCAAGTGCGGCCTAGCTAAGGCTCTGTAAAGCGGCAACATAGAACATAACAGCGCAGAACAGGCCCTTCGGCCCACGATGTTGCGCCGACCAGTTACAAAAACAATGACCCACTAGCCTATACCAATCCCTTTTCGTCCATAAACCTATCCAGAGATCTATGTCTCTATGTTGCCCCTATTTTTCGTAAACATAAGAAATAGGAGCAGGAGTAGGCCATCTAGCCCTTCGAGCCTGCCCCGCCATTCAATAAGATCATGGCTGATCTGTCGTGGCTCAGTTCCACTTTCCCGCCCTCTCCCCATAACCCTTAATCCCCTCGCTTATCAAAAACCCATCAACCCGCGTCTTAAAAATATTTAGCGAGGCAGCCTCCACCACTTCAACGGGCAGAGAATTCCAGAGATTCACCACCCTTTGAGTGAAGAAGTTCCTCCTCAACTCCGATCTAAACCGCCCTCCCCTTTATCTTGAGGCTGTGCCCCCTAGTCCTACTGTCCTTTCTGAGCGGGAAGAGTCTCTCCACCTCTATCCTATCCATCCCATTCATCATCTTATACGTCTCAATGAGATCTCCCCTCATTCTTCTAAACTCTGACGAGTACAAGCCTAGTTTATGCCCCGAGCTCGTCTCAATTGCCCGCATTTTGGCAATTAGTGTGTTGAGTTGCAGGAATCGGGACTGGTGCCACAGACGCGACGGGCCAAATGGCCTCCTTCTGGGCCGTAGAGATTCTACAAGCTGAGTTTGTTAGCCTCCTGAGAAAGGAGAGGCGTTGGTGGGGCTTTCTTAACTATAGTCCAGGACAGGTTGTTAGTGACGCTCGAAGCTCTCGGCCCTCTCTGCTTTGTCTCTGACGCCACGGGGAGAGGGAGCCACGTGGAGGCCGGGAGACATTCGAGGTGGGGAGAGGGGGTGACGATCGTCAACGCGCCCGCGAGCGAAGACAGCAAAAAAAACAATATAAGAGAGGCAACGAGGCGACAGAGAGGAAAACTTTATTACCGGGAGACAAAAGAATAAGTTAAAAGGTTAAATCGGCAGGAAAATCTCTTGTGGAATCGGGGGGGGGGGGACCGTTGTGCGTTAACCCAGGATTTTGTACAGTAGCACCCCCCCACCCCACCCCCAAACACACACACACACCCCACTTTATCCCTCCAATCACCATCCCATCTTCAGGATTTTGAGACTGACGAGAAAATACAGGCACTTCGCTGAGATTCGTACACCCCCGCGGTCAACGCCACCCTCCGGAAGCAGGGGGTTGGTGGGGGGGGGGGGGGGGATCTAAATTCTCCAAAGCTTACGGGACACCAAACAAACAAAAAAAAAACATTTTAAAGAAACAAACTGGTAGGAAAGGCGGTCAGGGAAAGTTGCGGGGGGGGGGGGGGGTAAATAACATTGACACAAAGTCCTGCGACTCCAACGGAGAGGGTGGGAATGGATTCCGACGGACGAGGTCTCTGAGGAAGAACACAGACCCCCCCCCCACCCCCCCACCCCTCCCCGAATCTCAGCAAAGGATTCTCCCGCTTCCTGGGCCCGATTTAACCCCCCCAAAAACCCGCCCGTCGGCCATTTTGGAAAGTTGGCCAAAAGGTCGTGACCTCCGACGGCAAAGGAAGCCATTTTGTCCGCCATTTCTCGCCCCCCCCCCCCACAACCCCACTCCAGTCGCACAAATCTTCAGCCGAGCGTGGTTTCCTTGCGATCTGCGAAGCTTGCGTTTTCGATCCGTTCCGAGGGAAAGCGTCTCCAAAACCAAAACCAAGGAGCCTCGGGCCTCCTCCTCAGTGCTCCCCGCCCCCACTCCCCCATTCTCTACGACGCGGCTACCTGGGTAAGGGGTTCCTCCAGGTACTGGACCAGGGCTTCGGCCTGCGGAGGACAACAGGAGAGAGGGGTGGGAGGGAGAAAGAGATGGTTGGATTATTTCGACCAGACATTCAACATTAATGACAAGAGTTCAGGCATCAGCCAGCACGGTGGGGTTAGCGCTGCTGCCTCACGGCGCCAGGGACCCGGGTTCGATTCCCGGCTCGGGTCACTGTCTGTGTGGAGGCTGCACATTCTCCCCACGTCTGCGTGGGTTTCCTCCCATAGTCCGAAAGATGTGTAGGTTAGGGTGGATTGGCCGTGCTAAATTGTCCCTTAGTGTCCAAAGATGTGTAGGTTAGGGTGGATTGGCCGTGCTAAATTGTCCCTTAGGGTCGGGGGACTAGCTGGGTAAATGCATGGGCCTCGCTGGCTATACCCCAGCATTCATTCCCCATCCCTAACTGCCCCTTCAGAAGGAGGTGGGTGAACTGCTATCTCAAACCCACTGCAGTCCCCGTGTGTGGGGCAGGTACACCCACAGTGCTGTTAGGGAGAGAGTTCCGAGAAACCAGTTTCCTTACACAACCCCCCTCCCTCCCCAGGGGCGGGTATATGTTCCATTGACAGGCCATTCTGCCCCACAGATACTGACCCAATCCCCTTTTTATTAGCAATGTTGGTTGATGGATAAATACTGGGCCTGAGGGCATAGGAGACAATTGCTTGAGGACCCTCCCCACAGTGCGGCGCTCCCTCGGCACCGACCTTCCCCACAGTGCGGCGCTCCCTCAGCACCGACCCTCCCACAGTGCGGCGCTCCCTCGGCACCGACCTTCCCCACAGTGCGGCGCTCCCTCAGCACCGACCCTCCTCACAGTGCGGCGCTCCCTCAGCACCGACCCTCCCACAGTGCGGCGCTCCCTCGGCACTGACCCTCCCCACAGTGCGGCGCTCCCTCAGCACCGACCCTCCCCACAGTGCGGCGCTCCCTCGGCACCGACCCTCCCCACAGTGCGGCGCTCCCTCAGCACCGACCCTCCCCACAGTGCGGCGCTCCCTCAGCACCGACCCTCCCCACAGTGCGGCGCTCCCTCAGCACCGACCCTCCCCACAGTGCGGCGCTCCCTCAGCACCGACCCTCCCACAGTGCGGCGCTCCCTCAGCACCGACCCTCCCACAGTGCGGCGCTCCCTCAGCAACGACCCTCCCACAGCACAGGGAAGGTTGGGGGGGGTCTGGTAGATGTTTGGGGTGAGGGGGTCTTACCTTGGCCTGTAACATTCCGAATCCCACCGTCTCCTTCGCGTACATGCACAGTAGCAGGTTCGCCACCCTGGTGATCGCCACCCTCCCCTCCTGTAAACACGAGAGGTTTTGAAACAAAACAGTCCAAAACGTCCACCCCTCCCTCCAACGTACGTTACCCCCTCCCCTCGCCCCCCCGCGACCCCCCTGACATCAGCGTGACCCCCTCTCTCCACCACTCCCAATACCCTGCACCCCCCCCACCCAAGATCGATTAATCCTACCCCTTTCCCTCCCCTGAAGGAGGGGTGTCCGGGCCTTGAGGCCATCAATGGGCTATTCGACCACTGAAGGAATCACAGCCCAGTTGGACACTATATTCGTTCCTGGGACACGGGGTGTCGCTGGCTGGGTCCAGCATTTATTACCCATCCCTTGTTGCCCCTTGGAGGGGCAGCTGAGAGTCACCCACATTGCTGTGGCTCTCTGGAGTCCCATGTAGGCCAGACTGGGGTAAGGACGGCAGATTTCCTTCCCTAAAGGGAACCGGATGGGTTTTTCCCACAATGGGTCAACAGTAGATTCTTAATTCCAGATATTTTTTAATGAATTCAAATTCCACCGTCTGCTGTGGCGGGATTCGAACCCGGGTCCCCCGGAACAGTAGCTGAGTTTCTGGATTAATAGTCTCGCGATAATGCCACTGAGCCATCGCCCTCCCCTGTAGGACAGCAACAGGGTGAGCATGTACTCACCGCAACAGGGATGTGGAAGAGAGAGACACACACACACACACACACACACAGAGAGAGACACACACACAGAGACACACACACACACAGAGAGAGACACACACACAGAGAGAGACACACACACAGAGAGAGACACACACACAGAGAGAGACACACACACACAGAGAGAGACACACACACACAGAGAGAGACACACACACACAGAGAGAGACACACACACACAGAGAGAGACACACACACAGAGAGAGACACACACACAGAGAGAGACACACACACACAGAGAGAGACACACACACACAGAGAGAGACACACACACACAGAGAGAGACACACACACACAGAGAGACACACACACACAGAGAGAGACACAAAATCATCCATTCCTGTGACCATCACAGTTGATCCGACACCCTCATTTCTTCCCCTATCCCTCAACCCACTTACTGATCAATACATTTATTTTAGCGTGACAAACACACATAAGGACTCTGCTCTCCCCCCGCCCCCACAACGACGCTCTGTGGCAAGGATTTCCAAAGACTCTCAACCCTCTGAGACAAAATTCCTCCTCATCTTCGTCTGAAATTGGTGACCCTTTATTCTGAGACTATTCCCCCTGCTCCTAGACTCTCCCTTGAGATGAAACATCCTCACAGCATTTGCTCTGTCGAGCCTCTAAAGAATTTGATATGTTTCGATGAGATTGCCTCTCATTCTCCTGAATTCCAGTGAGCAGAGTCACTACCTGTTTACCCTTTCCTTCTTCAGACAATCCCTCCACACCGGGGATCATCCGAGTGAACCTTCTCTGAACTGACTCAAATGTCTGTCCTTAAGTAAGGGGACCACAACTGCTCCCCAAGCGTGGTCTCACCGTTAGCTTGTACCCTACACGCTAACCACAAACACTCACCCTCTCCACCACCGCTGCAGCCGTGTATACCACCTACAAGATGCCCCACAGTGACTCACCTTCCACAGTCCAAACCTGCCACCTCTACCATCTAGAAGGAGAGGGGGGGAGGCAGCAGACACATGGGGAACACCCCCACCTGCAAGATCCCCCCCTCAGAGGCACTCACCATCCCGACTTGGAAATATATCGGCCGTTCCTTCACTGTCCCTGGGGTCAAAATCCCGGAACTCCCTCCCTAACAGCACTGTGGGTGTACCTACCCCACACACACGGGGACTGACTGATGTCCAATAACAATCCCGGAACTCCCTCCCTAACAGCACTGTGGGTGTACCTACCCCACACACACGGGGACTGACTGATGTCCAATAACAATCCCGGAACTCCCTCCCTAACAGCACGGTGGGTGTACCTACCCCACACACTGACTGATGTCCAATAACAATCCCTGAACTCCCTCCCTAACAGCGCTGTGGGTGTACCTACCCCCCACACACTGACTGATGTCCGATAACAATCCCGGAACTCCCTCCCTAACAGCGCTGTGGGTGTACCTACCCCACACACACAGGGACTGACTGATGTCCAATAACAATCCCGGAACTCCCTCCCTAACAGCACTGTGGGTGTACCTACCCCACACACTGACTGATGTCCAATAACAATCCCGGAACTCCCTCCCTAACAGCACTGTGGGTGTACCTACCCCACACACACAGGGACTGACTGATGTCCAATAACAATCCCGGAACTCCCTCCCTAACAGCGCTGTGGGTGTACCTACCCCACACACACGGGGACTGACTGATGTCCAATAACAATCCTGGAACTCCCTCCCTAACAGCACTGTGGGTGTACCTACCCCACACACACGGGGACTGACTGATGTCCAATAACAATCCTGGAACTCGCTCCCTAACAGCACTGTGGGTGTACCTACCCCACACACACGGGGACTGACTGATGTCCAATAACAATCCTGGAACTCCCTCCCTAACAGCACTGTGGGTGTACCTACCCCACACACACGGGGACTGACTGATGTCCAATAACAATCCTGGAACTCCCTCCCTAACAGCACTGTGGGTGTACCTACCCCACACACACGGGGACTGACTGATGTCCAATAACAATCCTGGAACTCGCTCCCTAACAGCGCTGTGGGTGTACCTACCCCACACACACGGGGACTGACTGATGTCCAATAACAATCCTGGAACTCCCTCCCTAACAGCACTGTGGGTGTACCTGCCCCACACACGCAGTAGGTTTAAGATGGTGGCTTCTCAAGGAACGGACAACAGATTCCAAGCTTGTGCCAAGACGTCACACAATACAGACGCTGTTACGGCCCCAGTGCGCCGGGCACGGTTAGGGTGAAAGACGCCAAGGCGCCATCTTGCTTCGCCGCCACTCTCTGAGCCCAGGCCCCGCACTCACCATGCAGTCCATCAGGATGAACCGCAGCTTGTCCTCGTTGAAAGCCTGGTAGCCATTCTTGGCGTAGGCGGCCCAGATGTTGCTGGCGATGGCTGCCGTTACCCGGGCGTCGGTGTCACCGTAGCCCGAGTACGCCAAGAGCGAGCCCTCGTTATTCAACAGCCTGGGAAAAGATCGGGGGGGGGGGACGGGACACAGAGAAAAATCACCAATCAGTACAGCGGTGCCCAGCGAGTACGGAGTTACGGAGAGAGATGGGGGGGGAGAGGAGGGAAGGGAGAATGGGGGGGGGGAGAGGAGGAGGGAAGGGAGAATGGGGGGGGGGAGGAGGAGGGAAGGGAGAATCGGGGGGGGAGGAGGAGGGAAGGGAGAATGTGGGGGGGGGAGGAGGAGGGAAGGGAGAATGGGGGGGGGGAGGAGGAGGGAAGGGAGAATGGGGGGGGGAGGAGGAGGGAAGGGAGAATGGGGGGGGGGGAGGAGGAGGGAAGGGAGAATGGGGGGGGGGAGGAGGAGGGAAGGGAGAATGGGGGGGGGGGAGGAGGAGGGAAGGGAGAATGGGGGGGGGGGAGGAGGAGGGAAGGGAGAATGGGGGGGGGGAGGAGGAGGGAAGGGAGAATGGGGGGGGGGGGAGGAGGAGGGAAGGGAGAATGGGGGGGGGGAGGAGGAGGGAAGGGAGAATGGGGGGGGGAGGAGGAGGGAAGGGAGAATGGGGGGGGGAGGAGGAGGAGGGAAGGGAGAATGGGGGGGGGGAGGAGGAGGGAAGGGAGAATGGGGGGGGGAGGAGGAGGGAAGGGAGAATGGGGGGGGGGAGGAGGAGGGAAGGGAGAATGGGGGGGGGGGAGGAGGGAAGGGAGAATGGGGGGGGGGGGGAGGAGGGAAGGGAGAATGGGGGGGGGAGGAGGAGGGAAGGGAGAATGGGGGGGAGGAGGAGGGAAGGGAGAATGGGGGGGGGGAGGAGGGGGGAGGAGAGGGGAGGGGATGGGAGCACAGGGCCCCCCCCTCCCATCCCCCTCCTCCCCTTCCCCCTCCTTTCCTCCCCCCTCCTTCCCTCCCCCCTCCTTCCCTCCCCCCTCCAGCCTCCAGCCTCCAGCCACCCTCCCCCACATTACAAGACCCTCCATCCCTCACCCCTCCATCCCTCACAGGGCCCACCTCCCACTCCCCCCTCACTCACTCACAGGGTGCTCTGGACTCCGGCCGTGTTGGCCTGGCTCAGCACCTGGGTCAGAGCTTTGGGTCTCAGCATGCTGACCGGAAGTCAGCGCCACACCGGAAGTCCCCGACCTCGGAACTGAGGGGAGGCACGGCGTCTGCCGGAGGTTGTTCTCCGTGCGGACACGCCCACTTCCGCCCGATGTTGCTGTCGGTAATACACACACACCTCGGCCGGAAATTCCTACACCGCCCGGCGTCCGGGCAGACACAAAGCAATTTCCACCGGAACTTACTCCTACCGGAAGTGGGAACTCTGAATCTGCCGGAAGTTGAAGTCCGCACTGACAAAACACACATCCGCCGGAAGTCACCGCTACAGGAAGTGGAGACCTTGTGACTGCCGGAAGTTGTATTCCGCACAGACAGACGCACACCTTCGCCGGAAGTCACCACTCCGACACCGCCCCTCCTGTTTCCATTTCCGCTTCCCTGCCCCGCCCCACCTGACAATCAACACATCAAAAAACTTCCCCCTTTCCTGGAAAGGGAATTATTTTCTAACTCCGCCCACTCCGCGCAGATTGGACTCCAGGCATCTTGCAGAGGCGGGAATGGCTTTGGCTCGCCATCTTTGTAATGGACTAGCGCCCAGTGGCGGCCATCTTGGCGAAGGATTGATTGACATCGCCCTAAGAAGACGATCTGCCGACGCCATTTTGGTCAAGGGAAGCCGGGCGCCATCTTTGTAAAGGTCCAGGTTCCCGCTGACTGCCATTTTGATAAAGGATTAACCTGGCGACGCGGCCGCCATGTTTGGGAGGAGATGCTCTGGCTCTCCGAACGCCATCTTGGTAAAGCGTCAGCCTATCGCCGCAGCTGCCATCTTTGTAAAGCTGAGTCAGCCATCTTGGGAAAGGAGTAGACGTCTTCGCCATCTTTGGGAGGACTTGTCGACGTCCTCCTGGCGCCATCTTGGAAAAGGTATTGTACTGCGCACCCGACGCCATCTTGGGAAAGGGAGAGCTAGTGAGCATGAGCCATCTTGGGAAGGTGATAGCTAGTGAGCATGCGCATCTGTGGGCCTCGTTGCAGCCATTTTGATAAAGGATTCGCCTCCCGTTGTCATAGGTGAGATTATGGTCCCGTTCGCCATCTTGGTAAAGGAGAATGGGCTCCATTGTCTCTAAAGGACATTGGTCAGGGGAAGGCAGAGGGATCTGATGGTCTTCTCTAACACCAAACATTTCCCTTCCAATTCATTCAAAGGTCATTAGGAAATATCCCAAACCCAGCTCCAATGTCCCTTTTAACATCCTGGATGCCTCGCAGCACAGATGGGGGCCATTCAGTCCATCGCATCCCTGTGCTATCCCCCATCAAACACTCCCAGGACAGGTACAGCACGGGGTTAGATACAGAGTAAAGCTCCCTCTACACTGTCCCCATCAAACACTCCAGGACAGGTACAGCACGGGGTTAGATACAGAGTAAAGCTCTCTCTACACTGTCCCCCCATCAAACACTCCCAGGACAGGCACAGCACTGGGGTTAGATACAGAGTAAAGCTCCCTCTACACTGTCCCCCCATCAAACACTCCCAGGACAGGTACAGCACAGGGTTAGATACAGAGTAAAGCTCCCTCTACACTGTCCCCATCAAAACACTCCCAGGACAGGTACAGCACGGGGTTAGATACAGAGTAAGCTCCCTCTACACTGTCCCCCCATCAAACACTCCCAGGACAGGTACAGCACGGGGTTAGATACAGAGTAAAGCTCCCTCTACACTGTCCCCCCATCAAACACTCCCAGGACAGGTACAGCACAGGGGTAGATACAGAGTAAAGCTCCCTCTACACTGTCCCCCCATCAAACACTCCCAGGACAGGTACAGCACAGGGTTAGATACAGAGTAAAGCTCCCTCTACACTGTCCCCCCATCAAACACTCCCAGGACAGGTACAGCACGGGGTTAGATACAGAGTAAAGCTCCCTCTACACTGTCCCCCCATCAAATACTCCCAGCACAGGTACAACACGGGATTAGCGACATGAAACCCCAGATCCAGTTGAGGCCGTCCTCACGAACTTAGCTATCAGTTGTTCATGTCGCACTATCTGTAACCCCACGACGTGCCTGGGTTTGTAAAATCTCACTTACTGTCCTGTCTGGAGACAATACACATCTCTCTAATGCTATCTCCACTCACACCGTCTGCACCTTTAAGACTTGAATAGCAGGTTAGCTGTAAAGACTCGCATTCTAATCAGTATTCTGTAAACTGTGTGTGACTTTATACACCCTTCTCTGATCAGAACCTTCCACGCACCTGACGAAGGAACACCGTTTCCGACAGCTTGTGGCGTTTACTATCAAATAAACCTGCTGGACTTTAACCTGGTGTTGTGAGACTTCTTACTGTGTTTGCCCCAGTCCAATGCCGGCATCTCCACATCACTGTTACACAGGGGCCTTGGTGAGGGCCACACCTGGAGTATTGTGTGCAGTTCTGGTCTCCTTATCTGAGGAAGGATGTTCTTGCTCTGGAGGGAGTTGCAGTGAAGGGTTTCCCAGGCTGACTCTGGGGACGGATGTACGAGGAGAGATTGACGAGGGTAGGATTGTTTTCGCCGGGATTCAGAGCGGGGATCTCGTAGAGATTTATAAAATTCTAACAGGACTGGACAGGGTAGCCCACGCCGCCGCATCCTCCTCCACCTATCCCGCCCTGCGTGTCTGTGAGTGGAACCCCTAGGTAGCCAGATTCAGGGGAGAATAGTGTCAATTTGTTACGCCAATCAGCCTACGAGCACATCTTTGGGGTGTGGGAGGAAACCGGAGCGCCCGGAGGAAACCCACGCAACCACAGGGAGAATGCGCAAACTCCCACAGACACAGGCCCAAATCCATGTATCTGCACAGCTAGCAGTGCTAGTCACTGAGCTGTTGCGGCGCCCGTCTACCGGTCCAGGATTAAGCACACACACAACGACACAAAGTACTAGGCCACTCCCGGAACCTCCAAGAGCAGCCCACGCACGACCCACCGTGTGCACGCCCCTCGTTTGACAACAAGGTGGACCTCCACCTGCGGAATAAAAAGACAAAAACGTTAACATGTAAGTCTACAGTTCCGGTGTCTCCCGAGGCTCTGACCCTATTTAATACCCCCTACTATAACCCTCCATCCTTGTTTCGCTCATGTGTCTATCTAAGTAAACCTTAAACAAGTCCAACATTCCTGCCTCCACCACCCTACTCGGTAGCGCGTTCCATACCCCCACGACCCTCTGCGTGAAAAACCTTCCTCTCGTATCCAAATTATACTTCTCCCCCTCATCCTTAGATCGTGACCTCTCGTAATTGTCCCCAATCTAGGGAAAAGCCTACCACTGTTGACCTTATCTATTCCCTTCAGTATCTTATATACCTCTATCATATCACCCCTTAATCTCCGTCTTTCTAAGGGAGAAGAGCCCCAGTTTCTCCAACTTTCCTCATAACATGTTGGTGATGAGTGGCGGAACAGGCTCGAAGGGCCAAATGGCCTTCTCCTGCTCTTATCTGCTTCCAAATCATGTACAGCAATGCAGAGATGTCTCAGCTGGATTTTGACCCTGTCTCAAAATAAATATGAAGCCCAAAATCCTTTGGTTGCACCTGAACCTTTGACATTTTAAGACCAGACCTGCTTTGGACTGGACGGAGACACAGCTATCGACACTATTCCCCTCAGCCACATCCCGTGGGAGCCAGTCCCACATTCTCCCCCCGCCGTGGGAGCCAGTCCCACATTCTCCCCCCGCCGTGGGAGCCAGTCCCACATTCTCCCCCCGCCGTGGGAGCCCAGTCCCACATTCTCCCCCATTGTGGAGCGAGTCCTAGACAGATTGCTGGGATGGAGGATTGTCTTGGTAGGGGGGATTGGGTGGACTGGGCCTGGATGCACTGGAACGGAGAAGAACGAGAAGCGATCGCAGCAAAAGGGTATAAGATTCTGACAGGCGAGACAAAGGGGTCTTGCTTTCTCTGACTGGAGACTCTCGGTGTGGAGATGCCGGCGTTGGACTGGGGTAAACACAGTAAGAAGTCTGACAACACCAGGTTAAAGTCCACCAGGATTATTTGGTAGTACGAGCTTTTAGAACTGGCTGCTGCTTCTCCAGGTGAGTGAGAGTTTGTTCACAAACAGGGTATATGAAGATACAAACTCAATTTACAAAATAATGGTTGGAATGCGAGTCTTTACAGGTAATCAAGACTTAAAGGTGCAGGCAACGTGAGTGGAGAGAGGGTTCAGCACATATTTACGGGGAAATATCACCCTAAACCCCAAATATACCCCTAAACATCCCTAAATACAACCCGAACCCCCAGTAAACCCCCGATATAATGCTAATGTACCCCTAAACCCCCTCATAAACCTCTAAATATCCCCTAATATCCAGGAAGAAGCGATGCATGAGAAAGAGTCAGAGAAATGCCCAATATAAATCCAGAAATATCCCCCCCATACCCCAATATATAGAACATAGAACATTACAGCGCAGAACAGGCCCTTCGGCCCACGATGTTGCGCCGACCAGTTTAAAAAAACAATGACCCTCTAACCTAAACCAAACCCTCTTCATCCATAAACCTATCCACGGATCTCTTAAACGCCCCAACTAGGCGCATTTACAACTGCTAATATCCCCCTAATACCCCCAATACAACCCTAATATCCCACTAAATACGCCTAAATACACCCCAAACCCCCAATATAAATCCAGAAATATCCCCCCAAACACCAGGCTAGGTGGATTGCCATGCTAAATTGTCCCTTAGTGTCCAAAGATGTGTAGGTTAGGGGGGATTGGCCATGCTAAATTGTCCCTTAGTGTCCAAAGATGTGTAGGTTAGGGGGGATTGGCCGTGCTAAATTGTCCCTTAGTGTCCAAAGATGTGTAGGTTAGGGGGGATTGGCCGTGCCTAAATTGTCCCTTAGTGTCCATAAGATGTGTAGTTAGGGGGGATTGGCCATGCTAAATTGTCCCTTAGTGTCTGTCCAAAGATGTGTAGGTTAGGGGGGATTGGCCGTGCTAAATTGTCCCTTAGTGTCCAAAGATGTGTAGGTTAGGGGGGATTGGCCGTGCTAAATTGTCCCTTAGTGTCCAAAGATGTGCGGGTTAGGATGGATTGGCCGTGCTAAATTGCCCCTTAGTGTCCAAAGATGTGTAGGTTAGGGTGGATTGGCCATGCTAAATTGCCCTTTAGTGTCCAATGATGTGTAGGTTAGGGTGGATTAGTCAGGTAAACGTGGGGTTATGGGAAACAGGGCCTGGGGTGGGATGGTCTGTCAGAGAGTTGGTGCAGACTTGATGGGCCGACTGGCCTCCTTCTGCACTGTGGTGATCCTGTAGGAGGCGGATGGAGTTTAACATGGAGAGGGGGTGAGAGTTTAAAGGGTTACGGTGAACAGGCAGGGAAGTGGAGTGGAGAATCGACCAGCCATGTCTGTATTAAATGGAGCTGAAGAAGGTAAATGACCTACTCCTGTGTCAGAGACCAGATCAGAAACTCCATGGTATTTTAGGATGGAGCCCAAAGTTTACCTTTGATCTTGGCCTTAGGGTGAGAGTGAGGTGTTTAACTCCAGGTAAGATGCAAGTGACCCACTAGGGAGCTTTTACCAAGCATTTCAGAATACCATTAGACTATAACAGAAAGCTGAGAGAAACACAGGATCACTACAGTGAAGAAGGAGGCCATTTGCTCCATCGACATCAATCCCACCCTCACTTAGTTACTCTGCTACTCCCTTGAACCTATCGTATCCCGGGACACAAAGGGACAATTTAGCACGGCCAATCCACTTGAACTACACGTCTTTCGGACTGTGGGAGGAAACCGGAGCGCCCGGAGGAAACCCACGCAGACACGGGGAGAATGTGCAGACTCCACACAGACAGCTGAGCCGGGAATCGAACCCCCGGGTCCCTGGTGCTCTTAACAGATAGAGGAGGGGTGGGGGTGGGAGAGAGAGTGTGCGTGCGGGAGAGAGTGCATGAGTGTGTGAGAGAGAGAGAGAGCGTGTGTGTACGAGAGTGTGAGAGAGATGAGAGAGAGAGTGTGTGTGAGAGAGAGAGTGTGTGTGAGAGAGAGAGGTGTGTGTGAGAGAGAGAGAGTGTGTGTGAGAGAGAGAGAGTGTGTGTGAGAGAGAGAGAGTGTGTGTGAGAGAGAGAGAGTGTGTGTGAGAGAGAGAGGTGTGTGTGAGAGAGAGAGAGTGTGTGTGAGAGAGAGAGAGTGTGTGTGAGAGAGAGAGAGTGTGTGTGAGAGAGAGAGAGTGTGTGTGAGAGAGAGAGAGTGTGTGTGAGAGAGAGAGAGTGTGTGTGAGAGAGAGTGTGTGAGAGAGAGAGTGTGTGTGAGAGAGAGAGAGAGTGTTGTGAGAGAGAGAGTGTGTGAGAGAGAGAGAGTGTGTGTGCGGGTGGAGAGATGAGTGTGTGAGAGAGAGAGAGAGTGTGTACGAGAGTGTGAGAGAGAGAGTGTGAGAGAGAGAGAGAGTGTGTGTGAGAGAGAGTGTGTGAGAGAGAGAGTGTGTGAGAGAGAGAGTGTGTGAGAGAGAGAGTGTGTGAGAGAGAGAGGTGTGTGAGAGAGAGAGTGTGTGAGAGAGAGAGTGTGTGTGTGAGAGAGAGTGTGTGTGTGAGAGAGAGTGTGAGAGAGAGAGTGTGTGTGAGAGAGAGTGTGTGGTGAGAGAGAGTGTGTGTGGAGAGAGAGAGTGTGAGTGTGTGAGAGAGAGAGTGTGTGTGAGAGAGAGAGTGTGTGTGAGAGAGAGAGTGTGTGTGTGAGAGAGAGAGAGTGTGTGTGAGAGAGAGTGTGTGTGTGAGAGAGAGAGAGTGTGTGTGTGAGAGAGAGTGTGTGTGTGAGAGAGAGAGAGTGTGTGTGAGAGAGAGAGTGTGTGTGAGAGAGAGAGAGTGTGTGTGAGAGAGAGTGTGAGAGAGAGAGTGTGTGAGAGAGAGTGTGTGTGTGAGAGAGAGAGTGTGTGTGAGAGAGAGTGTGTGTGTGAGAGAGAGAGTGTGTGAGAGAGAGTGTGTGAGAGAGAGAGAGTGTGTGAGTGTGTGAGAGAGAGAGAGTGTGTGAGTGTGTGAGAGAGAGAGAGAGTGTGAGAGAGAGAGTGTGAGAGAGAGAGAGAGTGTGAGAGAGAGAGTGTGTGTGAGAGAGAGAGAGTGTGTGTGTGTGTGTGAGAGAGAGAGTGTGTGAGAGAGTGTGTGTGTGAGAGAGGGAGAGAGTGGAGCTGCCCCTGTCAGGCAGTCTCTGAACAAAGGAGGGCTGGGTCGCGGGCTCTGCTATACAAGAT